>NC_056744.1:1348446730-1348686730 GCF_019279795.1 Protopterus annectens
CACTGTCTGAGGAATGAATGACTTCCATTACTGTTAATGGTTCTGACACAGAAGTTGTGTGACACATGGCACTGTCCCACTGTCTAAGGAATGAATGTCTTCCATTGCTGCTAATTGTTCTTAAACAGAGATTTTATGACACATGACACTGTCCCATTGTCCGAGGATTTAATGACTTCCATTACTGTTAATGGTTCTGACACAGAAGTTGCATGGCACATGCCACTCTCCCATTGTCTGAGGAATGAATGACTTCCATTATTGTTAATGGTTCTGACACAGAAGTTGTATGACACATGCCGCTGTCCAACTGTCCGATCAATGAATGGCTTCTTTTACTTTTAATGGTTCTGACTCAGATGTTTTATGACACATGGCACTGCCCCACTCTCTGAGGAATGAATTTCTTCCATTACTGTTAACGGTTCTGACAACAGTTGTATGACTCATGGCATTGTCCCACTGTCTGAGGAATGAATGATTGACTTCCATTACTTTTAATGGTTCTGACACAGAAGTTGTATGACACATGGCACTGTCCCACAGTCTGAAGAATGAATGACTTCCATTTTAATGGCTGTGACACAGAAGTTGTATGACGCATGGCAATGTCCCGCTGTCTGAGGAATGAAAGACTTCCATTACTGTTAATTGTTTTGACACAGAATTTTGTATGACATATGGCACTGTCCCACTGTCTGAGGAATGAATGACTTCTCTTACTGTTAATGGTTCTGACACAGAAGTTGTATGACACATGGCAATGTCACACTGTCTGAGGAATGAATGTCTTCCATTACTGTTAATGGTCTTACACAGAAGTTTTATGACACATGATACTTTCCTACTGTCTGAGGATTGAATGACTTCCATTACCATTAATGGTTGTGACACAGACGTTGTATGACACATGGCACTGTCCCACTGTCTGAGGAATGAATGACTTCCATTACTGATAATGGTTTTGTTTACAGAAGTTGTATGACGCATGGCACTGTCCCACTGTCTGAGGAATGAATGACTTCCATTACTTTTAATGGTTCTGACACAGAAGTTGTATGACACATGGAACTGTCCCACTGTCTGTGGAATTAATTACTTCCATTACTTTTAATTTTTCTGACACAGAAGTTGTATGACACATGGCACTGTCCCACTGTCTGAGGAATGAATGTCTTCCTTTACTGTCAATTGGTCCTACACAGAAGTTTTATGACCCATGACACTGTCCCACTGTCTGAGGAATGAATGACTTCCATTACTGTTAACTATTCTGACACAGAAGTTTTATGACACATGGCACTGTCCCACTGTCTGAGGAATGAATGACTTCCATTACTGTTAATGGTTTTGACACAGAAGTTGCATGACATATGGCACTGTCCCACTTTCTGGGAATCAATGACTTCTTTTACTGTTAATGGTTCTGGCACTGAAGTTGTATGACATATGGCACTGTCCCTCTGTCTGAGGATTGAATGACTTCTATTACTGTTAAAGGTACTGGCAAAGAAGTTATATGACACATGGCAATGTCCCACTGTCTGAGGAATGAATGACTTCAATTACTGGTAATGTTTCTGTTCACAGAAGTTGTATGACACATGGCACTGTCCCACTCTCTGAGGAATGAGTGACTTCCATTACCTTTAATGGTTCTGACACAGAAGTTGTATGACATATGTCTTTGTCCCACTGTCTGGAGAATGAATGACTTACATTACTTTTAATGGTTCTGACACAGAAGTTGTATGACACATGGCACTGTCCCACTGTCTGAGGAATGAATGACTTCCATTTCTGTTAATGGTTCTGGCACAGAAGTTGTATGACACATGGCACTGTCCCACTCTCTGAGAAATGAATGACTTCCATTACCATTAATGATTCTGACAACAGTTGTATGACTCATGGCACTGTCCCACTGTCTGAGGAATGAATGACTTCCATTACTGTTAATTGTTCTGACACAGAAGTTGTATGACACATGGCAAAGTCGCACTGTCTGAGGAATGAATGACTTCCATTACCTTTAATGGTTCTGACACAGAAGTTGTATGACATACGGCTTTGTACCACTGTCTGAGGAATGAATGACTTCCGTTACTTTTAATGGTTCTGACACAGAAGTTGTATGACACATGGCACTGTCCCACTGTCTGATCAATGAATGACTTCCATTACTGTTAATGGTTCTGACACAGAAGTTGTATGACACATGGCACTGTCCCACTGTCTGAGGAATGAATGACTTCCATTACTGTTAATGGTTCTGACACAGAAGTTGTATGACACATGGCACTGTCCCACTGTCTGAGGAATGAATGTCTTCCATTACTGTTAATGGTTTTGACACAGATGTTGTATGACACATGGCACTGTCCCACTGTCTGAGGAATGAATGTCTTCCATTACTGTTAATGGTTCTGACACAGAAGTTGTATGACACAAGACACTGTCCGACTGTGTGAGGATTGAAAGACTTCTATTAATGTTAATGGTTCTGACACAGAAGTTGTATGACAAATGGGACTCATCCACTGTCTGGGGAATTAATTACTTCCACTACTGTTAATAGTTCTGACACAGAAGTTGTATGACACATGGCACTGTCCCTCTGTCTGAGGATTGAGTGACTTTCATTACTGTTAATTGTTCTGACACAGAAGGTGTATGACACATGACACTTTCCCACTGTATGAGGATTGAATGACTTCCATTACTGTCAATGATTTTGACACAGAAGTTGTATGACACATGGCACTGCCCCACTGTTTGAGGAATGAATTATTTCCATTACTGTTAATGGTCATGACAGAAGTTGTATGACACATGACACTGTCCCACTGTCTGAGAAATGAACGATTTCCATTACTGTTAATGGTTCTTACACAGAAGTTTTATGACACATGACACTGTCCCATTGTCTGAGGAATGAATGTCTTCCATTGCTGTTAGGGGTTCTGACACAGAAATTGTATGACACATGCCACTGTCCCACTTTCTGAGAATGAATGACTTCCATTATTGTTAAGTGCTCTAACCTTAACCTTAGGCCACCCTCCCAACCATTGGGTTGGGAGGGTGGCCTAAGGTTAAGGTGTTTGCCTTACAAACACAAGGTGCAGGGTTTGAGTCTCACAAGCAATAATTGACTAGGCTTAAAATGGTTCGCAAGGGCAGTTAGCTTAGTACTAATCTATGAACCTATGAATAACACAGAAGTTGTATGACAGATGGCACTGTCCCACTGTCTGATAAATGAATGACTTCCTTTACTTTTAATGGTTCTGATACATAATTTGTATGACACTTGGCACTGTCCCACTGTCTGAGGAATTAATGTCTTCCATTACTATTAATGATTCTGATACAGAAGTTGTATGACACATGGGACTCTCTCTCTGTCTGAGGAATGAAAGACTTCCATTACTGTTAATGGTTCTGACACAGAAGTTGTATGACACATGGCACTGTCCCTCTCTCTGAGGATTGAATGACTTCCATTACTGTTAATGGTTCTGAGACAGAAGTTGTATGACACATGACACCGTCCCACTGTCTGCGATTGAATGACTTCCATTACTGTTAATGGTTTTGACACAGATGTTGTATGACACATGGCGGTGTCCCACTGTCTGAGGAATGAATGACATCCATTACTGTTAATGGTTCTGACAACAGTTGTATGACTCACGGCACTGTCCCACTGTCTGAGGAATGAATAACTTCCATTACTGTTACTTGTTCTGACACAGAAGTTTTATGACACATGGCACTGTCCCACTGTCTGAGGAATGAATGACTTCCATTACTGTTAATGGTTCTCACAACAGTTGTATGACTCATGGCACTGTCCCACTGTCTGACGAATGAAAGACTTCCATTACTGTTAATTGTTCTGACACAGAAGTTGTGTGACACATGGCACTGTCCCAGTGTCTGAGGAATGAATGACTTCCATTACTGTTAATTGTTCTGACACAGAAGTTTTATGACACATGGCACTGTCCCACTGTCTGAGGAATAAATGACTTCCATTACTGTTAATGGTTTTGACACAGATGTATGACACATGACACTGTCCCACTGTCGGAGGAATGAATGACTTCCATTGCTATTAATGGTTCTGACACAGAAGTTGTATGACACATGGCACTGTCCCACTGTCTAAGGAATGAATGTCTTCCATTGCTGCTAATTGTTCTTAAACAGAGGTTTTATGACACATGACACTGTCCCATTGTATGAGGATTTAATGCCTTCCATTACTGTTAATGGTTCTGACACAGAAGTTGCATAGCACATGCCACTCTCCCATTGTCTGAGGAATGAATGACTTCCATTATTGTTAATGGTTCTGACACAGAAGTTGTATGAAATATGCCACTGTCCAACTGTCTGATCAATGAATGGCTTCTTTTACTTTTAATGGTTCTGACTCGGACGTTTTATGACACATGGCACTTTCCCACTGTCTGAGGAATGAATTTCTTCCGTTACTGTTAATGGTTCTGACAACAGTTGTATGACTCATGGCACTGTCCCACTGTCTGAGGAATGAATGAATGACTTCCATTACTTTTAATGGTTCTGACACAGAAGTAATATGACAGATGGCACTGTCCCACTGACTGAAGAATGAATGACTTCTGTTACTTTTAATGGCTCTGACACAGAAGTTGTATGACATATGGCAATGTCACACTGTCTGAGGAATGAATGTCTTCCATTACTGTTAATGGGTCTTACACAGAAGTTGTATGACACATGGCACTGTCCCACTGTCTGAGGAATGAATGTCTTCCATTACTGTTAATGGTTCTGGCACAGAAGTTGTATGACACATGGAACTGTCCCACTGTCTGAGGAATTAATTACTTCCATTACTTTTAATTTTTCTGACACAGAAGTTGTATGACACATGTCTGAGGAATGAATGACTTCCATTACTGTTAATGGTTCTGTTCACAGAAGTTGTATGACACATGAGTCCCACTGTCTGAGGAATGAATGACTTCCATTACTTTTAATGGCTCTGACACAGAAGTTGTATGACACATGGCACTGTCCCACTGTCTGAGGAATGAATGTCTTCCCTTACTGTCAATGGGTCCTACACAGAAGTTTTATGACACATGACACTGTCCCACTGTCTGAGGAATTAATGACTTCCATTACTGTTAATGGTTCTGACACAGAAGTTGTATGACACAAGGGACTGTCCCACTGTCTGAGGAATGAATGACTTCCATTACTTTTAATGGTTCTGAGACAGAAGTTGTATGACATATAGCACTGTCCCACTTTCTGAGGAATCAACGACTTCCTTTACTGTTAATGGTTCTGGCACAGAAGTTGTATGACACATGGCACTGTCCCACTGTCCGAGGAATGAATGACTTCCATTACTGTCAATGGTTTTGACACAGATGTTGTATGACACATGGCACTGTCCCACTGCCTGAGGAATGAATGACTTCCATTACTTTTAATGGTTCTGACACAGAAGTTGTATGACACATGGCACTGTCTAAGGAATGAATGTCTTCCATTACTGCTAATGGTTCTTAAACAGAGGTTTTATGACACATGACACTGTCCCATTGTCTGATCAATGAATGACATCCTTTACTATTAATGGTTCTGACACAGAAGTTTTATGACACATGGCACTGTCCCACTGTCTGAGGATTGAATGACTTCCATTACTGTTAATCGTTCTGTAACAGAAGTTATATGACACATGGCACTATCCCACTGTCTGAGGAATGAATGTCTTCCATTACTGTTAATGGGTCTTTCACAGAAGTTTTATGACACATGACACTTTCCCACTGTCTGAGGAATGAATGACTTCCATTACTGTTAATGGTTTTGACACAGATGTTGTATGATACATGGCACTGTCCCACTGTCTGAAGAATGAATAACTTCCATTACTGTTAATGGTTCTGACAACAGTTGTATGACTCATGGCACTGTCCCACTGTCTGAGGAATGAATGACTTCCATTATTGTTAATTGTTCTGACACAGAAGTTGTATGACACATGGCACTGTCCCAATGTCTAAGGAATGAAGGTCTTTCATTACTGTTAATGGTTCTTAAACAGAGGTTTTATGACACATGACACTCTCCCATTGTCTGAGGAATGAATGACTTCCATTACTGCTAATGATTCTGACACAGAAGTTGTATGACACATGCCACTGTCCCACTGTCTGATCAATGAATGACTTCATTTACTTTTAATGGTTCAGACACAGAAGTTGTATGACACATGGCACTGTCCCTCTGTCTGAGGATTGAATGACTTCCATTACTGTTAAAGGTTCTGGCAAAGAAGTTATATGACACATGGCAATGTCCTACAGTCTGAGGAATGAATGACTTCCATTACTGTTAATGGTTCTGTTCACAGAAGTTGTATGACACGTGGCACTGTCCCACTGTCTGAGGAATGAGTGACATCCATTACCTTTAATGGTTCTGACACAGAAGTTGTATGACATATGTCTTTGTCCCACTATCTGAAGAATGAGTGACTTACATTACTTTTAATGGTTCTGACACAGAAGTTGTATGACACATGGAACTGTCCCACTGTCTGAGGAATGAATGACTTCCATTACCGTTAATGATTCTGACAACAGTTGTATCACTCATGGCACTGTCCCACTGTCTGAGGAATTAATGTCTTCCATTACATTTAATGGTTCTTATACAGAAGTTTTATGACACATGACACTGTCCCGTTGTCTGAGGATTAAATGACTTCCATTACTGTTAATGTTTCTGACACAGAAGTTGTATGACACATGGCACTGTCCCTCTGTCTGAGGATTGAATGCCTTCAATTACTGTTAATGGTTCGGAGACAAAGTTGTATGACACATGACACTGTCCCTCTGTCTGAGGATTGAATGACTTCCGTTACTTTTAATGGTTTTGACACAGATGTTGTATGACATATGGCTTTGTCCCACTGTCTGAGGAATGAATGACTTCCATTACTTTTAATGGTTCTGACACAGAAGTTGTATGACACATGGCACTGTCCCACTGTCTGAGGAATGAATGACATCCATTACCTTTAATGGTTCTGACACAGAAGTTGTATGACATATGGCTTTGTCCCACTGTCTGAGGAATGAATGACTTCCATTACTTTTAATGGTTCTGACACAGAAGTTGTATGACACATGGCACTGTCCCACTGTCTGAGGAATGAATGTCTTCCATTACTGTTAATGGGTCCAACACATAAGTTTTATGACACATGACACTGTTCCACTGTCTGAGGAATGAACGACTTCCATTACTGTTAATAGTTCTGTTCACAGAAGTTGTCTGACACATGGCACTGTCCCACTGTCTGAGGAATGAATTACTTTCATTACTGCTAATGGTTCTGACACAGAAGTTGTATGACATATGGCCCTGTCCCACTGTCTGAGGAATGAATAACTTCCATTACTATTAATGGTTCTGACAACAGTTGTATGACTCATGGCACTGTCCCACTGTCTGACGAATGAATGACTTCCATTACTGTTAATTGTTCTGGCACAGAAGTTGTATGACACATGGCACTGTCCCACTGTCTGAGGAATGAATGACTTCCTTTACTGTTAATTGTTCTGACACAGAAGTTTTATGACACATGGCACTGTCCCACTGTCTGAGGAATGAATGACTTCCATTACTGTTAATGGTTTTGACACAGATGTTGTATGACACATGGCACTGTCTCACTGTCTGAGGAATGAATGACTTCCATTACTGTTAATGGTTCTGACACAGAAGTTGTGTGACACATGGCACTGTCCCACTGTCTAAGGAATGAATGTCTTCCATTGCTGCTAATTGTTCTTAAACAGAGATTTTATGACACATGACACTGTCCCATTGTCCGAGGATTTAATGACTTCCATTACTGTTAATGGTTCTGACACAGAAGTTGCATGGCACATGCCACTCTCCCATTGTCTGAGGAATGAATGACTTCCATTATTGTTAATGGTTCTGACACAGAAGTTGTATGACACATGCCGCTGTCCAACTGTCTGATCAATGAATGGCTTCTTTTACTTTTAATGGTTCTGACTCAGATGTTTTATGACACATGGCACTGCCCCACTCTCTGAGGAATGAATTTCTTCCATTACTGTTAACGGTTCTGACAACAGTTGTATGACTCATGGCATTGTCCCACTGTCTGAGGAATGAATGATTGACTTCCATTACTTTTAATGGTTCTGACACAGAAGTTGTATGACACATGGCACTGTCCCACAGTCTGAAGAATGAATGACTTCCGTTACTTTTAATGGCTGTGACACAGAAGTTGTATGACGCATGGCAATGTCCCGCTGTCTGAGGAATGAAAGACTTCCATTACTGTTAATTGTTTTGACACAGAATTTTTGTATGACATATGGCACTGTCCCACTGTCTGAGGAATGAATGACTTCTCTTACTGTTAATGGTTCTGACACAGAAGTTGTATGACACATGGCAATGTCACACTGTCTGAGGAATGAATGTCTTCCATTACTGTTAATGGTCTTACACAGAAGTTTTATGACACATGATACTTTCCTACTGTCTGAGGATTGAATGACTTCCATTACCATTAATGGTTGTGACACAGACGTTGTATGACACATGGCACTGTCCCACTGTCTGAGGAATGAATGACTTCCATTACTGATAATGGTTTTGTTCACAGAAGTTGTATGACGCATGGCACTGTCCCACTGTCTGAGGAATGAATGACTTCCATTACTTTTAATGGTTCTGACACAGAAGTTGTATGACACATGGAACTGTCCCACTGTCTGTGGAATTAATTACTTCCATTACTTTTAATTTTTCTGACACAGAAGTTGTATGACACATGGCACTGTCCCACTGTCTGAGGAATGAATGTCTTCCTTTACTGTCAATTGGTCCTACACAGAAGTTTTATGACCCATGACACTGTCCCACTGTCTGAGGAATGAATGACTTCCATTACTGTTAACTATTCTGACACAGAAGTTTTATGACACATGGCACTGTCCCACTGTCTGAGGAATGAATGACTTCCATTACTGTTAATGGTTTTGACACAGAAGTTGTATGACATATGGCACTGTCCCACTTTCTGGGGAATCAATGACTTCCTTTACTGTTAATGGTTCTGGCACTGAAGTTGTATGACATATGGCACTGTCCCTCTGTCTGAGGATTGAATGACTTCTATTACTGTTAAAGGTACTGGCAAAGAAGTTATATGACACATGGCAATGTCCCACTGTCTGAGGAATGAATGACTTCCGTTACGGTTAATGGTTCTGTTCACAGAAGTTGTATGACACATGGCACTGTCCCACTCTCTGAGGAATGAGTGACTTCCATTACCTTTAATGGTTCTGACACAGAAGTTGTATGACATATGTCTTTGTCCCACTGTCTGGAGAATGAATGACTTACATTACTTTTAATGGTTCTGACACAGAAGTTGTATGACACATGGCACTGTCCCACTGTCTGAGGAATGAATGACTTCCATTTCTGTTAATGGTTCTGGCACAGAAGTTGTATGACACATGGCACTGTCCCACTCTCTGAGAAATGAATGACTTCCATTACCATTAATGATTCTGACAACAGTTGTATGACTCATGGCACTGTCCCACTGTCTGAGGAATGAATGACTTCCATTACTGTTAATTGTTCTGACACAGAAGTTGTATGACACATGGCAAAGTCGCACTGTCTGAGGAATGAATGACTTCCATTACCTTTAATGGTTCTGACACAGAAGTTGTATGACATATGGCTTTGTACCACTGTCTGAGGAATGAATGACTTCCGTTACTTTTAATGGTTCTGACACAGAAGTTGTATGACACATGGCACTGTCCCACTGTCTGATCAATGAATGACTTCCAATACTGTTAATGGCTCTGATACAGAAGTTGTATGACACATGGCAATGTCCCACTGTCTGAGGAATGAATGACTTCCATTACTGTTAATGGTTCTGACACAGAAGTTGTATGACACATGGCACTGTCCCACTGTCATAGGAATGAATGACATCCATTACCTTTAATGGTTCTGACACAGAAGTTGTATGACATATGGCTTTGTCCCACTGTCTGAGGAATGAATGGCTTCCATTACTTTTAATGGTTCTGACACAGAAGTTGTATGACACATGGCACTGTCCCACTGTCTGAGGAATGAATGTCTTCCATTACTGTTAATGGGTCCTACACATAAGTTTTATGACACATGACACTGTCCCACTGTCTCAGGAATTAATGACTTCCATTACTGTTAATAGTTCTGTTCACAGAAGTTGTCTGACACATTGCACTGTCCCACTGTCTGAGGAATTAATTACTTTCATTACTGCTAATGGTTCTGACACAGAGGTTGTATGACATATGGCCCTGTCCTACTGTCTGAGGAATGAACAACTTCCATTACTGTTAATGGTTCTGACACAGAAGTTGTATGACACATGGCAATGTCCAGCTGTCTGAGGAATGAATGACTTCCATTACTGTTAATGGTTCTGCTCACAGAAGTTGTATGACACATGTCACTGTCCCACTGTCTGAGGAATAAATGCCTTCCATTATTGTTAATGGGTCCTACACAGAAGTTTTATGACACATGACACATTCCCCTGTCTGAGGAATGAATGACTTCCATTACTGTTAATAGTTCTGTTCACAGAAGTTGTCTGACACATGGCACTGTCCAACTGTCTGAGGAATTAATGACTTCCGCTACTTTTAATGACACTGACACATAAGTTGTATGACACATGGCAATGTCCCACTGTCTGAGGAATGAATGACTTCCATTACTGTTAATGGTTCTGACACAGAAGTTGTATGACACATGGAACTGTCCCACTGTCTGTGGAATTAATTACTTCCATTACTTTTAATTTTTCTGACACAGAAGTTGTATGACACATGGCACTGTCCCACTGTCTGAGGAATGAATGTCTTCCTTTACTGTCAATTGGTCCTACACAGAAGTTTTATGACCCATGACACTGTCCCACTGTCTGAGGAATGAATGACTTCCATTACTGTTAACTATTCTGACACAGAAGTTTTATGACACATGGCACTGTCCCACTGTCTGAGGAATGAATGACTTCCATTACTGTTAATGGTCTGTCTGAGGATTGAATGACTTCTATTACTGTTATTATGATACATCGCACTGCCCCACTGTCTGAGGAAGGAACAACTTCAATTACTGGTAATGTTTCTGTTCACAGAAGTTGTATGACACATGCCACTGTCCCACTCTCTGATGAATGAATGACTTCCATTACTGTTAATGGTTCTGACATTGTATGACATATGTCTTTGTCCCACTGTCTGGAGAATGAATGACTTACATTACTTTTAATGGTTCTGACAACATGGCACTGTCCCACTGTCTGAGGAATGAATGACTTCCATTTCTGTTAATGGTTCTGGCACAGAAGTTGTATGACACATGGCACTGTCCCACTCTCTGAGAAATGAATGACTTCCATTACCATTAATGATTCTGACAACAGTTGTATGACTCATGGCACTGTCCCACTGTCTGAGGAATGAATGACTTCCATTACTGTTAATTGTTCTGACACAGAAGTTGTATGACACATGGCAAAGTCGCACTGTCTGAGGAATGAATGACTTCCATTACCTTTAATGGTTCTGACACAGAAGTTGTATGACATATGGCTTTGTACCACTGTCTGAGGAATGAATGACTTACCTTTTTAATGGTTCTGACACAGAAGTTGTATGACACATGGCACTGTCCCACTGTCTGATCAATGAATGACTTCCAATACTGTTAATGGCTCTGATACAGAAGTTGTATGACACATGGCAATGTCCCACTGTCTGAGGAATGAATGACTTCCATTACTGTTAATGGTTCTGACACAGAAGTTGTATGACACATGGCACTGTCCCACTGTCATAGGAATGAATGACATCCATTACCTTTAATGGTTCTGACACAGAAGTTGTATGACATATGGCTTTGTCCCACTGTCTGAGGAATGAATGGCTTCCATTACTTTTAATGGTTCTGACACAGAAGTTGTATGACACATGGCACTGTCCCACTGTCTGAGGAATGAATGTCTTCCATTACTGTTAATGGGTCCTACACATAAGTTTTATGACACATGACACTGTCCCACTGTCTCAGGAATTAATGACTTCCATTACTGTTAATAGTTCTGTTCACAGAAGTTGTCTGACACATTGCACTGTCCCACTGTCTGAGGAATTAATTACTTTCATTACTGCTAATGGTTCTGACACAGAGGTTGTATGACATATGGCCCTGTCCTACTGTCTGAGGAATGAACAACTTCCATTACTGTTAATGGTTCTGACACAGAAGTTGTATGACACATGGCAATGTCCAGCTGTCTGAGGAATGAATGACTTCCATTACTGTTAATGGTTCTGCTCACAGAAGTTGTATGACACATGTCACTGTCCCACTGTCTGAGGAATAAATGCCTTCCATTATTGTTAATGGGTCCTACACAGAAGTTTTATGACACATGACACATTCCCCTGTCTGAGGAATGAATGACTTCCATTACTGTTAATAGTTCTGTTCACAGAAGTTGTCTGACACATGGCACTGTCCAACTGTCTGAGGAATGAATGACTTCGCTACTTTTAATGACACTGACACATAAGTTGTATGACACATGGCAATGTCCCACTGTCTGAGGAATGAATGACTTCCATTACTGTTAATGGTTCTGTAACAGAAGTTATATGACACATGGCACTGTCTCACTGTCTGAGGAATGAATATCTTCCATTACTGTTAATGTGTCTTACACAGAAGTTTTATGACACATGGGACTCTCTCACTGTCTGAGGAATGAATGACTTCGATTACTGTTAATGTTTTTTTCACAGAAGTTTTATGACACATGGCACTGTCCCACTGTCTGAGGAATGAATGACTTCCATTACTGTTAATGGTTCTGACACATAAGTTGTATGACACATGCACTGTCCCACTGTCTGATCAATGAATGAATTTCTTTACTTTTAATGGTTCTGACACAGAAGTTTTATGACACATGGCACTGCCCCACTGTCTGAGGAATGAATGACTTCCATTATTGTTAATGGTTCTGTAACAGAAGTTATATGACACATGGCATTATCCCATTGTCTGAGGAATTAATGTCTTCCATTACTGTTAATGGGTCTTACACAGAAGTTTTATGACACATGACACTTTCCCACTGTCTGAGGAATGATTGACTTCCATTACTGTTAATGGTTTAGACACATATGTTGTATGACACATGGCACTGTCCCACTGTCTGAGGAATGAATAACTTCCATTACTGTTAATGGGTCTGACAACAGTTGTATGACTCATCGCACTGTCCCACTGTCTGAGGAATGAATGACTTCCATTACTGTTAATTGTTCTGACACAGAAGTTGTATGACACATGGCACTGTCCCACTGTCTAAGGAATGAATGTCTTCCATTACTGTTAATGGTTCTTAAACAGAGGTTTTATGACACATTACACTGTCCCATTGTCTGAGGATTTAATGACTTCCATTACTGTTAATGGTTCTGACACAGAAGTTGCATGACACATGCCACTCTCCCATTGTCTGAGGAATGAATTACTTCCATTACTGTTAAAGGTTCTGACACAGAAGTTGCATGACACATGCCACTCTCCCATTGTCTGATCAATGAATGACTTCCTTTACTTTTAATGGTTCTGACACAGAAGTTTTATTCCACATGGCACTGCCCCACTGTCTGAGGAATGAATTTGTTCCATTACTGTTAATGGTTCTGACACAGAAGTTTTATGACACATGGCACTGTCCCTCTGTCTGAAGATTGAATGACTTCCATTACTTTTAATGTTTTTGACACAGATGTTGTATGACACATGGTACTGTCCCACTGCCTGAGGAATTAATGACTTCCATTACTGTTAAAGGTTCTGGCACAGAAGTTATATGACACATGGCACTGCCCCACTGTCTGAGGAATGAATGACTTCCTTTACCGTTAATGATTCTGACAGCAGATGTATGACTCATGGCACTGTCCCACTGTCTGAGGAATGAATGACATTCATTACTGTTAATGGTTCTGTAACAGAAGTTATATGACACATGGCCCTGTCTCACTGTCTGAGGAATGAATGTCTTCCATTACTGTTAATGGGTCTTACACAGACGTTTAATGACACATGAGACTCTCTCACTGTCTGAGGAATGAATGACTTCCATTACTGTTAATGGTTTTGTTCACAGACGTTGTATGACACATGGCACTGTTCCACTGTCTGAGGAATTAATGTCTTCCATTACTGTTAATGGTTCTTATACAGAAGTTTTATGACACATGGCACTGTCCCACTGTCTGAGGAATGAATGACTTCCATTACTGTTAATGGTTCTGACACAGAAGTTGTATGACACATGCACTGTCCCACTGTCTGATCAATGAATGAATTTCTTTACTTTTAATGGTTCTGACACAGAAGTTTTATGACACATGGCACTGCCCCACTGTCTGAGGAATGAATGACTTCCATTACTGTTAATGGTTCTGTAACAGAAGTTATATGACACATGGCATTATCCGGGAATGAATGTCTTCCATTACTGTTAATGGGTCTTACACAGAAGTTTTATGACACATGACACTTTCCCACTGTCTGAGGAATGATTGACTTCCATTACTGTTAATGGTTTAGACACAGATGTTGTATGACACATGGCACTGCCCCACTGTCTGAGGAATGAATAACTTCCATTACTGTTAATGGTTCTGACAACAGTTGTATGACTCATCACACTGTCCCACTGTCTGAGGAATGAATGACTTCCATTACTGTTAATGGTTCTGTAACAGAAGTTATATGACACATGGCATTATCCCACTGACTGAGGAATGAATGTCTTCCATTACTGTTAATGGTTCTTACAACAGTTGTATGACTCATGGCACTGTCCCACTGTCTGAGGAATGAATTACTTCCATTACTGTTAATGGTTCTGACACAGAAGTTGCATGACACATGCCCCTCTCCCATTGTCTGATCAATGAATGACTTCCTTTACTTTTAATGGTTCTGACACAGAAGTTTTATTCCACATGGCACTGCCCCACTGTCTGAGGAATGAATTTGTTCCATTACTGTTAATGGTTCTGACACAGAAGTTGTATGACACATAGTACTGTCCCTCTGTCTGAGGACTGAATGACTTCCATTACTTTTAATGTTTTTGACACAGATGTTGTATGACACATGGCACTGTCCCACTGTCTCAGGAATGAATGCCTTCCATTACTGTTAATTGTTCTGACACAGAAGTTGTATGACACATGGCACTGTCCCACTGTCTGATGAATGAATGTATTCCATTACTGTTAATGGTTCTTACACAGGAGTTTTATGACACATGACACTGTCCCATTGACTGAGGATTGAATGACTTCCATTACTGTTAATGGTTCTGACACAGAAGTTGTATGACACATGGCACTGTCCCACTGCCTGGGGAATTAATGACTTCCATTACTGTTAAAGCTTCTGGCACAGAAGTTATATGACACATGGCACTGCCCCACTGTCTGAGGAATGAATGACTTCCTTTACCGTTAATGATTCTGTCAGCAGTTGTATGACTCATGGCACTGTCCCACTGTCTGAGGAATGAATGACTTCCATTACTGTTAATGGTTCTGGCACAGAAGTTGTATGACATGGCATTGTCCCACTGTCTGAGGAATGAATGACTTCCATTACCGTTAATGATTCTGACAACTGTTGTATGACTCATGGCACTGTCCCACTGTCTGAGGAATGAATGACTTACATTACTTTTAATGCTTCTGACACAGAAGTTGTATGACACATGGCAATGTCCCACTGACTGAGGAATGAATGACTTCCAATACTGTTAATGGTTCTGACACAGAAGTTGTATAACATATGGCTTTGTCCCCCTGTCTGAGGAATGAATGACTTCCATTACTTTTAATGGTTCTGACACAGAAGTTGTATGACACATGGCACTGTCCCACTGTCTGAGGAATGGATGACTTCCATTACTGTTAATGGTTCTGACACAGTTATATGACACATGGCACTGTCCCACTGTCTGATCAATGAATGACTTCCATTACTGTTAATGGCTCTGACACAGAAGTTGTATGACACATGGCAATGTCCCACTGTCTGAGGAATTAATGACTTCCATTACTGTTAATGGGTCCTACACATAAGTTTTATGACGCATGACACTGTCCCACTGCCTGAGGAATGCATGACTTCCATTACTGTTAATGGTTCTGTTCACAGAAGTTGTCTGACACATGGCACTGTCCCACTTTCTGAGGAATGAATGACTTTCGTTATTGCTAATGGTTCTGACACAGAAGTTGTATGACATATGGCACTGTCCCAGTGTCTGAGAAATGAATAACTTCCATTACTTTTAATGGTTCTGACACAGAAGTTGTATGACACATGGCAATGTCCAACTGTCTGAGGAATGAATGACTTCCATTACTGTTAATGGTTCTGTTCACAGAAGTTGTATGACACATGTCACTGTCCTACTGTCTGAGGAATGAATGCCTTCCATTACTGTTAATGGGTCCTACACAGAAGTTTTATGACACATGACACATTCCCCTGTCTGAGGAATGAATGACTTCCATTACTGTTAATGGTTCTGTTCACAGAAGGTGTATGACACATGGCACTGTCCAACTGTCTGAGGAATGAATGACTTCCGTTACTTTTAATGACTCTGACACAGACGTTGTATGACCCATGGCAATGTCCCACTGTCTGAGGAATGAATGGCTTCCATTACTGTTAATGGTTCTGTAACAGAAGTTATATGACACATGGCCCTGTCTCACTGTCCGAGGAATGAATGTCTTCCATTACTGTTAATGGGTCTTACACAGACGTTTTTTGACACATGGGAATCTCTCACTGTCTGAGGAATGAATGACTTCCATTACTGTTAATGGTTTTGTTCACAGAAGTTTTATGACACATGGCACTGTCCCATTGTCTGAGGAATGAATGACTTCCTTTACTCTTAAAGGTTCTGACACAGAAGTTGTGTGACACATGCCAGTGTCCCACTGTCTGATCAATGAATGACTTCCTTTACTTTTAATGGTTCTGACACAGAAGTTTTATGACACATGGCACTGTCCCTCTGTCTGAGAATGAATGACTTCCATTACTGTTAATGGTTCTGTAACAGAAGTTATATGACACATGGCACTATCCCACTTTCTGAGGAATGAATGTCTTCCATTACTGTTAATGGGTCTTACACAGAAGTTTTATGACACATGACACTTTCCAACTGTCTGAGGAATGAATGACTTCCATTACTGTTAATGGTTTTGACACAGATGTTGTATGACTCATGGCACTGACTCACTGTCTGAGGAATGAATAACTTTGATTACTGTTAATGGTTCTGACAACAGTTGTATGACTCATGGCACTGTCCCACTGTCTGAGGAATGAATGACTTCCATTACTGTTAATTGTTCTGACACAGAAGGTGTATGACACATGGCACTGTCCCACTGTCTAAGGAATGAATGTCTTCCATTACTGTTAATGGTTCTTAAACATAGGTTTTATGACACATGACACTGTCCCATTGTCTGAGTTTTTAATGACTTCCATTGCTGTTAATTGTTCTGACACAGAAGTTGCATGACACATGCCACTCTCCCATTGTCTGAGGAATTAATGACTTCCATTACTTTTAATGGTTCTGACACAGAAGTTTTATGACTCATTTCACTGTCCCTCTGTCTGAGGATTGAATGACTTCCATTACTGTTAATGGTTCGGAGATGATAGTTTTATGAAACATGACACTGTCCCACTGTCTGATGAATGAATGTCTTCCATTACTGTTAATGGTTCTTACACAGGAGTTTTATGACACATGACACTGTCCCATTGTCTGAGGATTGAATGACTTCCATTAATGTTAATGGTTCTGACACAGAAGTTGTATGACACATGGCACTGTCCCACTGCCTGAGGAATGAATGACTTCCATTACTGTTAAAGGTTCTGGCACAGAAGTTATATGACACATGGCACTGTCCCACTGTCTGAGGAATGAATGACTTCCATTACTGTTAATGGTTCTGTTCACAGAAGTTGTATGACCCATGGCACTGTCCCACTGTCTGAGGAATGAATCACTTCCATTACCTTTAATGGTTCTGACACAGAAGTTCTATGACATATGGCGTTGTCCCACTGTCTGAAGAATGAATGTCTTACATTACTTTTAATGGTTCTGGCACAGAAGTTGTATGACACATGCCACTGTCCCACTGTCTGAGGAATGAATGACTTCCATTACTGTTAATGGTTCTGCCACAGATGTTGTATGACACATGGCACTGTCCCACTGTTTGAGGAATGAATGACTTCCATTACCATTAATGATTCTGACAACAGTTGTATGACTCATGGCACTGTCCCACTGTCTCAGGAATTAATGTCTTCCATTACTGTTAATGGTTGTTATACTGATGTTTTATGACACATGACACTGTCCCGTTGTCTGAGGATTGAATGACTTCCGTTACTTTTAATGTTTCTTACACAGAATATGTATGACACATGGCACTGTCCCACGGTCTGAGGAATGAATGACTTACATTACCTTTAATGGTTCTGACACAGAAGTTGTATGACATATGGCTTTGTCCCACTGTCTGAGGAATGAATGACTTCCATTACTGTTAATGGTTCTGACACAGAAGTTGTATGACACATGGCACTGTCCCACTGTCTGATCAATGAATGACTTCCATTACTGTTAATGGCTCTGATACAGAAGTTGTATGACACATGGCACTGTCCCACGGTCTGAGGAATGAATGACTTACATTACCTTTAATGGTTCTGACACAGAATTTGTATGACATATGGCTTTGTCCCACTTTCTGAGGAATGAATGACTTCCATTACTGTTAATGGTTCTGACACAGAAGTTGTATGACACATGGCACTGTCCCACTGTCTGATCAATGAATGACTTCCATTACTGTTAATGGCTCTGATACAGAAGTTGTATGACACATGGCAATGTCCCACTGTCTGAGGAATGAATGACTTCCATTACCTTTAATGGTTCTGACACAGAAGTTGTATGACATATGGCTTTATCCCACTGTCTGAGGAATGAATGACTTCCATTACTGTTAATGGTTCTGACACAGAAGTTATATGACACATGGCACTGTCCCACTGTCTGAGGAATGAATGACTTCCATTACTTTTAATGGTTCTGACACAGAAGTTGTATGACACATGGCACTGTCCCACTGTCTGAGGAATGAATGTCTTCCCTTACTGTTAACGGGTCTTACACAGAAGTTTTATGACACATGGGACTCTCTCACTGTCTGAGGAATGAATGACTTCCATTACTGTTAATGGTTTTGTTCACAGAAGTTGTATGACACATGGCACTGTCCACTGCCTGAGGAATGAATGACTTCCATTACCATTAATGGTTCTGACACAGAAGTTGTATGACACATGGCACTGTCCCACTGCCTGAGGAATGAGTGACTTCCATTACTGTTAATGGTTTTGTTCATAGGAGTTGTATGACACATGGCACTGTCCCACTGTCTGAGGAATGAATGACTTCCATTACGGTTAATGGGTCTGACACAGAAGTTGTATGACAAATGACACTGTCCCACTGTCTGAGGATTGAATGGCTTCCATTACTGTTAATTTTTCTGATCATACTGCTGACATGGATGAAGAATTTCATACTGTTTACCAACATGACCAGCAAATATTTATACTTTTAAATCCTAAGCCAGTATCCTTATTAGTAGATCATCTCCCATCCAGCTGATGTTATAAAACCAAGTCTTTTCATGGACAGTAGAACAAAAGCTACTGTTAAAAAAGGAATAATTAGTAGAGTATCAAAATATTGCATGATAACTATAAAAATCAGAGGAGGTTAGGAAGGATTGAGAAGAGAGATTGGATAAGCAATTCACAAAGAAACCATGGTGTGATACATGTATGACTCCCAAATATGCAACAAAGTCTTGTAGATTTAGGATCTTTAGTTGGATGTATTTGCATAGGTATTTTTGTACACCAAGTAGACTCCAAAGAATTTTTCCTCAGTTAGACATCATATGTCAGATGTGTGATCAAAAAGGAAGAGGTAACTTGGGAACACATTTTATGGGAGTGTAATGAGTTGGCAGACTACTCTGTCAGAGATGCTAGGTGTGCAGATTGGTATAATTAGGGAAATAATTTTTTTGGCTATGATACAGAATCAGAAATGCCTAGATGTTGTAAAGCCTTGCTGATTCCAATTGTGGTGGCTGCCAAATAGCAATTACTAGAAAATGGAAATCAAAGTCTTAACCCACTATACTAGATGTAATGAATATAGTGACAGATATAAAACTAATGGAATTTGGATATTTAGAAAAGTGTAGGAGAAAATTACATAGAAAAAAATGGAAACTGTGGCAGCAATACATGCAGAATGAGGGTTAAAAGAATGCAGGACTGAAATGAGCTATGCAATATTTGATTGGCAATAACTGGACAGATTATAAGTGATGTATAATGCTTGCAACTAAAATTATGTCAATATGGTTTGTGATATATAATGTTTGCAACTAAAATCACACCAACGTGGTTTATTTTCCTTTATATAAATGTCTGATTGCCTATGTCATATGTGATAATTTAATAAATTGTAAAAAAAAAGAATACATAAAAGGTCTTTTCACTACAGTCAAAACATGCATTTTCAGTCAAAATGAGTTAGTAGGCAGGTAGTTTTCAAGGTTAATGTCTACAGCAAGAGAACGTAGTGGAATCTAGTATATCCAAAAACAAAGTTCAGCAAATGAAAAGATGCCGAATGCTGAGAGTAAGAACTCTTTAATTCCAAAAAACAGATAAAATCAAATAAAAACAGGTAAGCACTTTCATGATTGCTTGCTTCTTCAGACCTTATCAAACAGTATGAGAAAAAAGGCCTTTAAATACAAAAAGCTTCCAATTAATTAAAAACAATTAAAATTGTTAGGTGTTAACACCCAGGTGTACTAAGCCTCTCTTCTTTGGGAGAGGCTTTAAAGCAACAGTGCTATTTAAACCAGGTGGCATATATGCTTTAAAGCTGACAATCCATTTTTAACTCAGCAGGTTCAGTCTCATAGCTGAAATCCCCTTCCCTTAAACTTTCATTTAATTTCTGTAGTACCAAGAACTTAAAGCTGTGACTTATGCCAGTTTCAGATACATGTTTCGCTAATGCATTTGTTAGTTTATTATTTCATATATCAGTCTGATGCTGCAAAATCCTGTCCTTAAACATACTATTTGTCTTCCCTATATAATATGAATCACATACATTACACTTAGCCATATAGACCAGATGTTTTGTACAGTAGTCTGCATAAAAGGTCAGATGTATAGGTTCCATGCTTAATGGATGCATAATCAAGTGTGTAGACCATACATAATTGCATGCCTTACAGGACCAGCATGCATGAGTGCCCTTACGCTGGGAGGTGAGGTGCATATATGGTTCAGTGTGTTTATAGTAGAGTTGTTGTTTCAAGTTCTTGGTATTTTTAAAGCAAAACTTAGGAACTAGTTCTATATGTTCACTAATGGAGGGATCAGTCACCAGGATGGACCAATTTTTCTTTATGACTTCACACACTTTATTAACCTCTGTTGAATAGGTCAAACAGACCCTATTTACACCCTTGGTGCTGTTAGCCTCTGTGTCCCTCACTATAGTTTAGGAGCTGTCAGAGAAGTAGGGTTTTACTTTAACACCAGCCGATGGATTCAGTTCTCTAATTTCCTTATCTGTCTCACTGCTCTTATAGCCCCTCTTCAATATATCTGCCTTTAGCACCCTTAAAGCTTGCTCTAAAGAGTCAGCATTAGTATGCAATCTCATGCACCTAAGAACCTGATTTTTAAACATGTTCCTAGTAACGTGGGATGTATGCATACTAGAACGATGTAAGATGTTATTTTTCCTGCATGGTTTCCTGTACATTTTAGTGGACATGTTACCTAACATATCTTTACTCAGAGTAATGTCTAAAAAATCAATAATGTCAACAGAGTAGTGCAAAGAAAAAGACAAATAATTAGTTGAAGTCTCTAACATGTCCACAAAGGCTTGAAGGTCATCCATAGTACCATCCCAGATAAAAAATATGTCATCTACAAATCGCTTATAAAACATAACGTGTTTTATATATATCTTTACTGAAGACACATTCTAGCTCCCAATTGGCTAAAACTAAGTTTGCATATGTGTTGGCACATGCTGTGCCCATTGCTACCCCTACAACTTGTAGAAAATATTCTGACTCAAAGAGAAACAAATTATTCTCTAAGATCAGGTCTAGCAGGGCACATCATACTAACCTTAGAGTTAGAGAAGCCACCTTCTTTAATCAAGAATGGCCTAACCCACTCAATTCCATCCTCATTTGGTATCACAGTAAACATCCAGAGTAACAGACAACATTCTTTTGATGTCATTACTCGATCTACCCATAGCCCAGTTGTATAAATGCTCTAGAAACTGTTTACTATCTCTCAAAACTGTATCAGCTTTATCCAATATTCCTCTCAGTTGTTTGTCGACATATATCGACATTGTCTCAGTGAGCCATCCCCTTCCTGAAACTATGGAGCGATAGGGAGGATCCTTGGTGTCTTTATGCACTTTCGGCTATCCATAGCTCTGTGGTATAGTGGGATGCTCTACAGAAAAATAAGTGTAGAGAGAATAGTCTATCTGCTTTGTCATTAATAAGTCATACTAAAAGAAATTCAGCCTGTTAATTATACCATTAACTTGAAATTTCTGAAATAACACATACACTGCATTGCCATACAACATATCATGCATTTTGTTCAGATAGACAGACATAAACAACACTACAACTCCACCTCCTTTGTCTGCTGGTCTAATAACTAGATGCTCTGCTCTAATCAATTGATCCGGTGCCTCATGCTCATTATGTGTTAAATTAAAAAAACTTTTATTATTTTTGTCACTAAAGGACCTTCTTAAGTCATCCTCACATAACTTAACAAAAGACTCCATAGCTGGAGAGTTAACTGGTGTGAATGTGCTAGGTTTCTTAAAAGTGCTACAGACTCCAGTATCACTACCTGAAAAGATAGTCTTCAACATAATATTCCTGGTTCCTGGCAAACACTTTAAGATCTAAAATAGTCTCCACAAGGTCCATTTTCATGGCAGGTATAAAAGAAAGACATTTTTTTCAATACAGCTAACCGTTCTATTGTGAGCTCACTAGATGAAAAGTTAAAAAGCAAATTATTCACTTCTAACTGTGTGTCATAGGGGCTTTGGAGTAAGTTGGAGGGTCATATTGCATCCTGCCTCTCCTTCTGTGACTCCTTGACCTCCCTATATGTTTGCCCTGCCTGATAGGTAGTGCTTTTTCCAAAAAAAAAAAACGCAGACTTCAAGTTAATATTCTTATTGGGGACAGAGCTCTTGTCCATAAAAATACTAGGAACTAGTCTAAACTCTTCGTATTAACCACATCTAGAGCACAGCCTGAATCACATAATACAGAATCATTAGATAGATGTACATCAATATCATCCCATACATCAACCACAGATAAAAAAACTACATCTGAACTGCTAACAGCTTGTAAACTAGTAGCAACAGACAAGCTCATACCTGTTCCTTCACTTACAGAGGCTAAAGATACATTAACAGATGAAAACTCATCAGGTTTGTCCTGATCTGAGTGAGCTTTAGGTACAATACTATCCTTTCCCACAGCAGGCAAGGTATCAGTACTTACAGTTCTATTAGGTGAATGACCACCTATAGAGGTACAGTCAGAATGAGCAGTTTGTTTGATGGCTGTAAAAGTTCCAGATACATCCAAAGGTTCATTCAGTGCCTTTAAATCCACTCGCGACCTTTCCGTACTTACATGTTTAGTCGCAGGAGTTTTTTGGTGAAGGCTGACATCACATTTTCCCACAACAAGATTCTGAGCATTAACACAGTCTACAGCTCATTGTGCATCACCAACTACTCCATTAATGGCTCTGGGTGTCACAGTTGTGGTACGTTGATCTAGTGATGACGTACTTCCTGTAGGGGCACTCAGCTGAGCATACCTCGGCCAGGAGAACACATTACCATCACGGAAGTCTACAAAATCCCTGTGGAGCTTCTTAGTCTTCTCTTTCTCTAATTTTCTCTCATAAAGAGAGACATTAAGTAATAAGTCATCCAGTAGCTGCTCAAACTCCTCTCCTTTAAACGTGCTCATCAGATGGGAAGTCAAATCATTCATTTCTTGTGATAAGGTATCCTCCTCAGGGCAAAAAAAGTCATTAAGTAGTGCCATATAGTCCAAACTTAGTTGCAAGTTAAGAGTTTGCCACCTTTTAAGCAATTCAGGCAAACTATCACCTTATGATGGCATTTTTAGTACCCGTAGCCCTCTAGGGACTATCTGATGGAATATAGCTGCTTCAAAATGAAAGCGCTGCCAGAGTAGACACTTATGCTTAAACAGGTTATCCTCTAGTACTCTCAAAGCCTTTTTAAAAGCTTGTACTTCATTATAGTCAACATTATTAGGTGCAACATCCTCATCACTAAAAGACACACCAATCAGGGGATTAGCATGGACAGCTATCCCTACAGTACCTTTAGTATTAATGTCCACTGTTTTCTCCTTATACATCGACTTATTCAGTCCAGATGCACATCTCAAATCCAAATTAATACTCTCAGCCATGATTCCACTGGCGAACAAAAAACAATTACTGCAGCAAGAGAATGTAGTGGAATCTAGGATATCCAAAAACAAAGTTCAGCAAACAAAAAGATGCCCAATGCTGAGAGTACAAACACTTAATTCCAAAACAACAGATAAAAACAAATAAAAACAGGTAAGTGCTTTCACGATTGCTCGCTTCTTCAGACCTTAACAAACAGTATGAGAAAACAGGCCTTTAAATAGAAAAAGCTTCCAATTAATTAAAAACAATTAAAATTGTTAGGTGTTTATTTATTTATTTATTTATTCCAGTTTGGTGACCAGGGAGGTCCACTGGGCCTGGGGAGCCCATTTTCAGTGGAGGCCCAGGGAGAAAAGCTCCATAAAAGTTACAAAAATACAAAAATACAAAAATACAATAATAATTAACAAAGAAATTAAGGATTACAAAAGGTAGCATTCAAAAATAGAAAATAGAGAACATATTTACAATTCAGTACACTGGGCTAAGTGAGCCTACATTCTGTGGAGGCTTGGGGAGAAAATAACATAGTACAAAGTTTTATTACATGAATACATTTGGAGGGAGCTTGGGCAGTCGAGCTCCATATTTTCAAGTTTATATAGCATACTTAATAATATAGGAAGTTAGGAATACAAGTAACAGGAGGCATTTGCAGGAGTGGGAAACAGATAACTATAAAGAATTCAGGAGTAGACAGGAGTATAGTATCCTGGCAGGATTTTGTAGAATGGTTACAATAACAAATTGAAGTGAGGCTAGGAAGGTATAGAGGTTAATCAGGGGAGAAAGGAGAGGAGAGCTTGAGAGGAATGGGGGGAAGAGTAGAATTGCATTTCCTGTTAAGATAAAGATAGGAATGAAGTTGAGGTTTGAAGTTTTTAAGGTTGTCACAGGTCCTCAGTGTGGAGGGCAGAGCATTCCATTTTTTAGCTAGGGAATAAGATAGCAGAAGGTGGCCAGCAGGGTGCTTGGGTTTATGGATGGTGATCAAGTTTTGGTGGGTAGATCTAAGGGGTCTGAGTGGGTTGTAAGGTTGCAGAATGTTGGAGAGTGCAGAGCACTTAGAAGGTTGGAAGAATAGTTTGTGGGCAGTGGTGATTTGGTGAAGGAGTAGTAGATTGGGGAGTTCAAGCCAGTTTAATGACTGTAGGGAGGTGCAGTGATGAGTGGAGGATTTGGCATTTGTGGCGAATCTGGCTATTTTATTTTAACATACCTCCAATTTGGAGGTGAGAGTGGAAGATAGGTTAGTGAGGAGAGGAGCTCCATACAGAAGAGAGGGAAGTAGATAGGTTGTGGCGAGAGTTTGTCTAGAGGAAGGTGAGAGGAAGTGGTTGTTTCTATAAAGAAGGCCTAGTTTTATATGTGTTTTCTTGATATTTTGCTGGATGTGATTTTTGAAGTTAAGGTGTTCATCAATGGTTACACCAAGAAGTTTGGTGGAGGGTACGACTTCGATGATTGAGTTGTTATGGCTGGTGATTTGGAATGAGTTTTTGTCTATAGGGAGGGATTTAGAGGGAGAGAATAGAAGGATCTTAGTTTTGTTGGCATTTAGTGAGAGGTGGTTTTGTAGCATCCAATTTTCGGTGCTAGAGAAAGCAGTTTGGGTTAGAAATTGGAAATCTTTTAGGTTGGATGCATGGCAGATTAAAGTGGAATCATCAGCGTATTGTATAATTTTGGTATTAGGTATGGCTTTGTGGAAGTTATTGATAAATATATTAAATAACAATGGGCCAAGAATTGAGCCTTGGGGAACCCCAGTAGGGGTTGGGAGGAAAGAGAAGGTGGCCTGGCCCTACTTCACAGCTTGGGACCTATCAGAGAGGTAGCTTGAGAACCAAGAAAGAGTTTTATGGGAGATGTTGAGGTTAGACAGGTGGTTTAGTAGGTGACTATGGGAGATGGTGTCAAAGGCTTTAGATAAGTCTAGTAGAACACAGGATACCATGTTACCACAGTCGTGAGCTGAATTAACAGAATGTAGGAAGGAGAGTAGGGTGGAGTTGGTTCTGTGTCCTGGACGGAAGCCGTGTTGGGTAGGGGAGAGTAGTCGGTGCTTGGTAAGGAATGGTAAGAGTTGCAGGTGGATACATTTTTCGAGAATTTTGGAGATAGGGGACAGGATGGCTATGGGACGGAAGTTGGAGGTGCTGCAATTCTTCCCACCCTTGTGGAGTGGAAGAGTAAAAGCAGACCACCATAGTTTGGGGACATAGGATTCAAGTAATGATCTATTGATTAGTGTGCTGATAGGGTGGGCAACACTGTCTGAGGCTATTTTTAGGAAGGAGGAAGTAATGTTGTCAGGGGCATTGGAGCATGGTTTTAGTTTAGCTAAGAGTTTTTTTATTAGGTTGGTGGAGATAGGTTTAAGTTCAAAAGTGGGTGGAGAGGAGGGAGGGGAGGTTTGGGCAGTATTAGATGGAGGGTTATTATTGGTAAAGGTCTTGGTTAGATCAGCAATAGAGGAGGTAAAGAAGGTATTAAACATAGATGCAATTTCAAGGTCGGATTTACTGGAGTCAGGACAAGGGCTGTTTTTGGTACCAGGTTTTACAAGGAAGTTTATGGAGTTCCAGAACTGTTTGGGTTTTTTTGTGTAATTTGCTTGTAGATTGAAGTAGTAGGACTTTTTGTCTTTAATTACTAGTTTTTTGGCTTGGTTTCTCAGTTGTTTATACTTAAGTAAGATTTCTGTTTGATTAAGATGGAGGTAAGCTTTCCAGGTTTTGTCTCTTTGTATCATAATTTTTTTGTTGTCCTTTGTGAGCCATGGGGAGGTTTTTGTTTTAACTCTTTTTGTTCTTATTGGTGCAAGGGAGTTAAGGATAGTTAGGAATGTAGAAATGAAGTAGTCAATGGCAGCATCCAAAAGGAGAGTTTGTAAGGGGTTCCAGTTAGTTTAAGGCACTCAGAGAAAATAGTAGGGTTGAAGTTAGAGAGGTTACGGGATTGAATAAAATGATGGGAGAGTGTGGAGATAGGAGTAGCCCGATGGATGAAGGTTGGGAGGTGATCTCCTAATGGGTCAGGAATGACACCAGATTCTAATACTTTGTGCGGATGGGATACGAGCATCCAATCTAGTATGGAGCCAGGGCGGGTTTTTTTGTTTGGTCTTGAAATAGAGTTAGTGAGTTGAGTAAAGTTAAAGCGATTGATAGATATGGAGGGATTGTGGTGAATAACTTTGTTCCAGTCTATATTTATGTCTCCCACTTATCAGTGTACTAAGCCTCTCTTGTTTATGAGAGGCTTTAATGCAACAGCACTATTCAAACCAGGTGGTATATATGCTTTAAAGTTGGCAATCCATTTTAACTCAGCAATTTCAGTCTCATTGCTCAAATCCTCTTCCCTTAAACTTTCATTTAATTTCTATAGTGCCAAGAACTTAAAGCTGTGACTCATACCAGCTTCAGATATATGGTTCGCTAATGCATTTGTTAGTTTATTATTTTGTATATCACTCTGATGCTGCAGAATCCTGTCCTTAAACATATGATTTGTCTTCCCTATATAATATGAATCACATACATTACACTTAGCCATATAGACCAGATTTTTCCTACAACAGTCTGCATAAAAGGACAGATGTATAGGTTCCATGCTTAATGGATACATAATCAAGTGTGTAGACCATATATTTATTTTATTTATTTTACATTTGTTAACTGGGAGGGTCCGACTGGACACAGGTCCATTTTCAGCGGAGGCCCGGGGAGAAAAGCTCCATGTTACACTATTAGCATTTATACATTTCTAAGCATTCTTAATAACATATTTAGGTGTTACAATATATAAAGTAGTACAACAATGAAAATTTACACAGCATGTGATGCATCTAGTAAAACGAACAATTAGTAGAAAACTAAAAAGTTTTTTTTTTCATATGCATTCTCATTCACAATACATTTACATTTGTAGAGACATATATACATATATATATATATATATATATATATATATATATATATATATATATATATATATATATATATATATATATATATATATATATATATGTATACTCACACCCACACATCAAAAGTATAGGTATTGAAATAAGACCAAGATGAGAATATGAAGGCATCTGATAAAGTTTATACATTTCTCAGATGCAGATTATATCCTTTATCAGGTACAGATTTTAATAGTGTAGTATACAGGTGTTAGCATGTTTTATTCTATCATACTGATGCTGAGTTTGGAGGAATAAGCAAGGATATTAGCAGGGCTATGTAAGGAAAATGTTAGAGAGTAGCAGAATCCTTGCAACTATGCACAGTTATTGTTTTCCCTGGGGAGTCGCAACAGCAGAGCCAATTGTTTGAATAATGGGATTTCAGGAGGTGTTTGAATTGGGTACTAGAAGTAGTGGTAGTTATATGGCTTGGGAGTGAGTTCCAGTTTTGGGCTATTGTACAGGCAAAGAGAGATTTTCCTGCTTCATTTTTATGTCTAATTACGTGAATGAGGTTTTGGCTGCTTGATCTTAGGGCTCTAGCGGTTGTGTGGGGCTGAATTAGCAGCTGGAGTGCAGGCGTTTTCTCAGGGTAGTAATAAAGTTTATGTGCTACTGTGGCTTGTTGAAGACGTAGTAGCTGAGGAAGCTCCAGCCACTTGAGATGCATTAGGGAATGACAATGATGGGACCTATTTGTGGAGTCTGTAGCAAACTTGGCAATCTTGTTGTAACACGATTCCATTTTGCTAAGTTTGGTAAGGTGAAGATTAGTTAGGATAGGGGAGGCATAAAGAAGGATGGAGAGGAGGTGGGTTCTTGCAATAGTGGCTTTGGTCTGTTTAGTCATGAACATTTTGTTTCTATAGAGGACTTCTAATTTTCTGTTCACCTTTTTGATGGTTTGTGCTATGTGGATATCAAATTTCAGGTGATTATCAATCTCAACCCCTAATAGTTTTGTGTGCTTGGTGGGTATGATTTGAATATTATTTTTGGAGTGTATGATGAGGCTATAGTTTAAGTTAGGTGATCTGCCAGGGGTAAATAGGATTAGTTTTGTTTTCTTGGGATTGAGAAGTAGTTTTATGTTAGAAAACTAAGTTTCAGCTAGAGTAAAGTTATTTTGGGTAAGGGTATGTAGTTCTATTATGCTGGGGGCAGCACATATTATGCTGGTGTCATCAGCATATTGTACTACTGAGGCAGTGGGCAGGAAAGAGGAGATGTCATTAGTGAAAAGAGAGAACAACAGTGGGCCAAGGATTAATCCTTGAGGGACTCCTATGGATACTGGTAAGAGGGGGGGGCAGCTTTTCTTGCCAGAGGATTGCTTGTTGGCATTCTGATAGGTAGCTGTTGAACCATAGTATAGTGGAGAAGCATATGTTTAGACTAGATAGAGCATTGAGGAGAATATTGTGATTAACCATGTCAAAGGCTTTTGATAAGTCCAGGAAAATGGATGATATGAAAAGACCTTTGTTTCTGTAGTGGTTGACTGTGTTGTTGAAAGATAGAAGAGTGGTTGTCATACTATGGGAGGGTCTAAAGCCATGTTGGGAATTGGATAGTAGTTTGTTTTGTTGGAGATACTGCATTAGTTGCAAGTGAACAACTCTTTCTAAAATTTTTGATAAGGGTGATAGTATGTTCATAAGGCGATAGTTGGTCAGCTCTAAGGAGTTGCCTCCTTTGTGCAGAGGAACAATGTGGGATGTTTTCCATAGGGTAGGTACTTTGTGTTCTGAAATTGACCTATTTATGAGAATTGACACTGGATATGATATGGCCTCTGCTGATATTTAAAGGAAATCTACAGGAAGTTTATTGGCTGCTAGTGTGGTTGGTTTTAGCTTCTTAAGGAGGTTTGAAATCATTTTAGTGGACACTGGCTGCAGGGAAAAGCTAGAGGTGTTGTTTTTTACATTACTGTCAGTTGTAGTGGATGACTGTATTGGAGAGCCATTGTTGTTTTTGGTATTAGCTAGATTTTTTTGTACTGTTTCTGTAAAGAATTTATTAAATTGTGTAGGGATATTGTCTTGGTTGTTTGGCAACACAGGGGTAGGGGTGGATGCTTTCCCAGGGTGAAGTAATCTATTTATGGAGGCCCAGAATTTTTGGGGGTTATGGGTATATTTATCTTGTAGGTTTTTATAGTAGTTGGACTTGTCAAGTTTAGTTAGCCTCTTGGCTTTATTATGTAGTTCTGTGTAATGTTGCCTTAGAGTAGTATTTTTATCTTTGTGAGATGTTCTCCAGATTTTGTCCCTTTATTTCATTGTATTTTTTGTATCTTTGGTAAGCCATGGGGCGTGGTAGGTTTTTTGGTCTAATAGTTCTGGAGGGTGCATGATAGTCTAGGATTAGAAGGAAGGTTGATTTAAAATACTGTACTGCTTCATCGAGAGGTAGCTGCTTGAGGGGGAACCAATTGCAACAACTTAGTCATTGGCTATGAAGTTTCTTTTATTATGTATTACTCTAAGGATAGGTAGGTTAGGCAGATGGTGGGTTCTTTTCCTGATTAGGTATGTGGGTCAATATGTAACTGCATGCCTTACAGGACCGGCATGCACGAGTGCCCTTACGCTGGGAGGTGAGGTGCCTATATGGTTCAGTGTGCTTATAGCAGAGTCGCTGTTTCAAGTTCTTGGTATTTTTAAAGCAAAACTTATGAACTAGTTCTATATGTTCACTAATAGAGGGATCAGTCATCAGGATGGACCAATTTTTTTTATGACTTCACACACTTTATTAAACTCTGCTGAATAGGTCAAAAAGACGCCATTTACACCCTTGGTGCTGTTGGCCTCTGTGTCCCTCACTATACTTGAGGAGCTGTCAGAAAAGTAGGGTTTTACTTTAACACCAGCCGATTTATTCAGTTCTCTAATTTTCTTATCTATCTCACTGCCCTTATAGCCCCTCTTCAATTGATCTGCCTTTAGCACCCTTAAAGCTTGCTCTAATGAGTCAGCATTAGTAAGCAATCTCATGGACCTAAGAACCTGATTTTTAATCACTTTCCTAGTAACGTGGGATGGATGCGTACTAGAACAATGTAACATGTTGTTTGAGGTCTGAAGAAGCAAGCAATCATGAAAGCGCTTTCCTGTTTTTATTTGTTTTATTCTGTTTTTTGGAATTAAAATGGAATTAAAGTGTTCTTACTCTCAGCATTGGGCATCTTTTCATTTGCTGAAGGTTAATGTCTAGATGTACATTGTAGTTGCAGGTTTGAATCTCATGTATTCAAAGATGTTAAAACCTGTATGGATCACTGAAGAATGTATACAGTGATTATCTATCATTTACTTTCTGTTTTATGAAGATCGGACCAGGAACTAAGCTCTGTTAATTGAGCAAATGCACAGACTTGAGGATCAACAGAGGGAGAGAGGTACGTTGATTACTTTTTCTGCATTTTAAAATGAAATGCATCCTATCCTGTTTACTGGCCTATGTTTTTCACAGTAACATGTATATTGATTGGAATGCTGGAACACCCATCATGCATCAGTAGAGTTGTTGTTGTCTTTTGGCTTTTCCCGGTTAGGGGTCGCCACAGAGGAACTCCGGTCCGCTAATGATTGGCAGTAGATTTTCACGAACACTGAGGTGCCAGCTTGACGTTCAACCTTCAACGAAGGCACGCCCATTTACGCATGTCTTTTAAACACCCACCCAACCGCGGGGGAAATGCAGACTCCACACAGAAGGCCCTCCCTGCACTCCAGCTGAGAATCAAATGGGAGAACCTGTTGCTGTGAGGCAATAATGCTACCGCTGCACCACCACGGAAAGTAGAGTAAGTGAGATTATCACACTATAGCTGTGCTTACAACTGTGACTGAAATCCAAACATATTAAACTGTCATGTAGCATTAAGCTACTGTTTCAGCACACATTTTTTGACTTGTGCTGTACAATCAAAATAACAGTTGGGTTGGTGTGTCTGTCACATATATTTTGAGGTAGATGTTTCACATACAGCTCTTAGTAATTTGAAAGCTGCTTATAATGCATGGTTTGGCATTTGCATGCATGGATGTGTTTCTTAGTGACTTATCTGTTGTGCACAACCTGTCTATAAACAAACTGAATGGGTGTCTGCTGTGTCAGTGTTTGCACTGCCATTTGCAGACTGTGTGGTATGCCCTTCAGTTTAATGTTGCTATTACAGCTGCCTACAGCACCTTGGGTGTTTTTGTTAAAACGCAGTTCTAGCCTAGGTTTACTAACACTTCTACATTTCTTAGCAGCAGTTCATAATCTGCAAGCTTCATCAGGATGTTTGAATTTTGAAGGCTACTGATTAGTACTAGTTTTAGGTAGATAATGCATACACATACAATACTGTCACTACAACATGTATTACATTCCCATATGTCACAAGCTGTGGTGCTTGAACATATAAAATTGTTATTGTTGTATTCATTATATTGATGTGTGTTCAGCCAATTATCATGCTGTCTGGCTCAGATTTTTGTCACATAACTTGCTTATTATCCAGAATATTGTTATATCTGTGACACCCCACCACTGGCCCAGTAATCAAGGAGCCTCATTCCTCACCACTAGCAACAGTGGGGGACATACACACTGGGAGGATGACAGGTACACACACAGTAAAGTGCAATTTCCCTTAAGAGCACGCAGAGACCACAGTCAGTATGGGGCTGGTTTCTCCCTCTTTTTCCAGATCCCCAATAAGACTCCCCACTGGCACAGCTATAGGGTTGAGATCTCAGCTGAGTGGCCAAGCCAAGACATCCACCACCCTCTCTGTCTAATCAGTGCTTCATTTTCCTGCCCAAGAAGCTGACACGCACACACTTTGAGGTTTGATTTATACACACACATAAACAACTGGAAAGGCTGGCACAGGTTTACTAGCTATGCCCACTTCTGACAAGACTATAAGGTAGTTTTCAATGACACCAGCCACTACTTCTCAGCTACCTTAAAGCCCTTAGCAAAGGGTGTCCAATCTTACTGTGTAATGTTACTATTAATACAAATGGTAGTCTGACCAAGAGCAAGGCTATTAGGAGTGGCCTGTACAGTGTCACCAAAGAGATATAGAAGTACTGTAAGAGTTAAAATATGTCTCACAAATATCAGCCACAATGATAGGTTTAAATATGTTCAATAATAAATAATAAAAGAACAACAAAATACTCAGTAAATCATCACAGTAATATCAGAGTTCAAAATCACAGGGAATATTTAAAACAACATTGCAGAACAGTCTCAAATAAATAAAGAAAACATCTAAGCTATACTTCACTATATTTCTTACTGTAAGAGAAATTACTGTACCCTAAACCTACTTACTCATAGCAAGGCAAGACAGATGTGGAGAGTGGATTTTTCAGCTGATGTTGTCAGGTCAAAGACAAATACAGAATGCCCAGTCTCTTTCTCAGAGAGGTCTTAAATTAATATTTCAAATACAAATATTACTGCTGAGATAGCTGGCAGAATGACATCACTTCTTGTCATCTGATTATCCCAGGTGAACCCCCCCCCCCCAGTGTAGCTGGTAGCATTTAGCATCTCTGTGAAAATACATAAACAAGGACTTCTCTTACATCTAAGACAAATGATGGAAGTCCTAAAATAATTTACATTCCTACACATTTAAAGACTATACAAAAACTTCTAGTTCTAGACATTATGTCTCCTGTTGCACTGATACTGAGAGATAACATATTTTTTATTATGTAGTTATAAAATAATTTAATTGCAACTATTTTTTTCTGAAGTTTTGAAAGTTAAACTTCTATGTGCCAGTTCCCACTGTTAAACCATATACATTTACACAGTTACAACAGTTTATATGCATTTCTGTTCTTTCCCAGTAGGGTACACTGCGAATACATCTTTATGCTGAGTACTCTAAAACATGTCTCTTCAGCACACATCTGTACAAATCATCTTGTATGACATACAGTTCTAATACATTTGTAACACAAGCATCTGAATCATGTTGATATTCACAAATGACACATAACCATTTACAAAATTCCAGACAGCTGTGCTGGCAGCATCTCCCTCCGTCACACTTCTATATAAATCATATTAATATTCACAAATGACATATAATTATTTACAAATTTCCTGATAGCTAGGCTGACAATATTTCCTTTTGTGACAATATGACTTTCTCTTCATTTTAATAATGAGACTTGGTGGTTTTTCATACAAATCATTCCATGCAGACAGTACAATCTCTGGATTAGAACATTCATACATTTTTACAACAATATTGACCCTGGTTGGTGTGTCTATTTCTACACAGGTTTCACAAGAGAATACTGATACCCTGTTTATGAATCAAATATTGAGGGACAGACATTTATAAGGTTATTCTGTCTGTAATGGATGTGTGTCAGTCCCTGTGTAACTTTTCAACACTTTCATATTATGTTCTGCTATGATCTTCATGTGAATGTTCTGCCTGTTAGACATTTGCTTTTCTTTTCTGTTGTGTTTTGCAATTAATCTAGACAGACCTTGGGACCTGTGGACATTCTCCTATCAGAAGATGATGAGCACATACCAAGCCACTGCCAGAGTCCTCTGATGATGACGGTGATGATGATAGCAATGACAATGATAAGGAAGCTGGACCCACTCCTACCCAAGCCATCGTGCCTGCAATTTGGAGAAGATGATACCAGGACAGGAATAGAGATGATTACTGGGAAGAGATCAAGGAGGTCGTGACCAATCTGTTTTAAACACAGATGAGGGACATGATAATGATATTCTTTCAGGATATGGCATGGGCTATGTGTGCTTCATTCAGGAGGATAGCTCATGAGATCATTCATGAGTTTCAGTCCCATCAGCCTAGTCTCTCCCATCCATAAGTATTGTCTGTGTGTTCCACTTGTGTTATGCCATCAACAGCTGATTGACATATAATTGCTTGGACTGTTTATGCACTCTTGTGCATGCATACCATATAGCTGTCATGCTTATGTGTTATTGCTGTGTGACATTTGCTTCTGTTTCAATGTGTGCATGACACACATTAGCACATTACACTTTCCTGCCACATTCAACTGTTTATGCATTGTAGCAGTTAAACTCCAGCTAGTGCTGCAAGAGTTAGCCTGTAAACATGTGTTTTACTGGGACAAATGACTGACAAAGTATGTTGTCCACAGTCCTTCACTACCACTGTAGTATAGCTTGGAATTGTGTTTTTCCATATCAGGTATGTGCAAAAGAAGAATATGTCATTCCCCATGTGTGTTGGATGACAGTTTTCATGGTGTCTCATTGCTATGATGTGGTAATCTGTGCCACAGGATGGCAATACTGATACCATGTGGTATCATATACAGGTATATCATGTCTATCTTCAGTCCTCCTTTTTAGATAACAGGTCTGGTATCAGGAGTGCTGCAGCAGTATAACAGGTCTGGTATCAGGAGTGCTGCAACAGTATAACAGGTCTGGTACCAGGAGTGCTGCAGCAGTATAACAAGTCTGATATCAGGAGTGCTGCAGCAGTATAACAGGTCTGGTACCAGGAGTGCTGCAGCAGTGTAACAGGTCTGGTATCAGGAGTGCTGCAGCAGTATAACAAGTCTGGTATCAGGAGTGCTGCAGCAGTATAACAAGTCTGGTATCAGGAGTTTTGCAGCAGTATAACAGGTCTGGTACCAGGAGTGCTGCAGCAGTATAACAGGTCTGGTATCAAGAGTAATGCAGCAGTATAACAGGTCTGGTACCAGGACTGCTGCAGCAGTATAACAGGTCTGGTGTCAGGAGTACTGCAGCAGTATAACAGGTCTGGTATTAGGAGTACTGCAGCAGTATAACAGGTCTGGTATCAGGAGTGCTGCAGCAGTATAACGGGAAACCTGAAGGACTGTAGAGAGGTGAATCATCATCACTATTGGAATGTGCAGTGTACATAAAATGGTATACATTCATTTACTTGAAAGGCAGCTGTACGATCGTATTGTTGTATGACTTTACATCTCAAAAATCTACATGTCCCAAATACAAAATATCCAAAATGTCAATCTGGAAAACCAGTTTTCTCTCTTTTCGAACTCCAAACATCTTCAAACATTGTTATGCAGGGGGGCAAGCCCCCCTGCATCCCCCATGTAGGGGAATGCACCCCTCACACCCCCCCTACTTTAATATACAAACTCTGAGATCACACTACAGTGAGGGAAAGGGTTAATTTCCCGATCCCCGTTATAGTGCAATCTGCACTTCAAATGCCGAATTCAAATGAACGAATGCCAATGTACATTTGCTCATTGGAATTCGTAACATTGTCACTCGACATTTCAGAAATGTGGAGGTTGTACTTTTGCACTTTTGTGCATCGTACAGCCTCCTTTCAAATAAATAAATGTATACCACATAAAACATATACCAAATCATTTTAATGTAGTTATTCAACAAAAGAGTTGAAAGTATGCCTTGTTGCAAGTGCACATAAACATTTAGTCATCTATATATCTGCCACAATAAATGCCACAATTAATCCGATGTACAAGTACAATTTGATTCAGTGTGAACCATGAATAGACTGCTGTAATTGGGTGCAAAGGAAACATGCACATCCATAGTGAAACATTAGAGTTGCAAAGATTTTATCTGTCTAAATAAATAAACATTTCTCTTAATTTAGTCCTCCATTTTTGTTATTTTTTTCAGATTGTGTAAAGTTATATTTATTTTGATATTTGTGAGTTTTAATAATTACAATGATCTTTAAATAGTGTAATGGAATATACGATGGAATCATGATGTGTGCAGGTGGACACTTAAGTTGTTAACAAGAGTGAGTCAACCAAACTGAGCAGTATAGTGTCTAAGTAATTTTTGTCATCAAACCACTGGAATTTCTTCAGTGAGAGGAAGTGATGTAGTCTGCTGAGTGATTAAATGTAAAGATTGCAACTTTGTTTTAGGACTACTCAAACACAGATAAATGAGCAGAGACAAGGATAGAGTCGACACAGAAAGTGTCTAGTGTTTTCCCTTACATATAGTTAATACTTTCCTGGTTAATATTATCATCCTTTGATTTGGCAATTAGTGAAGGAGTTAAGGCTGTGAGCTGTAGTTCCTGTGGCACAGAGTTTGATTTTCTATGTCCTCATTTGCCTACTGTGTGACCTTGAGCAAGTAACTTAAGATATTGTTCCTAGTTTGCCCTTGAAAAGGGACTGTGTGTCCAAGGCACCTACCTTGTTAGCAAGTGGGTGGTATTATTATTATTATTATTATTATTACAATCCCATTATCCGTACCTGCTCGAAAAGGATATGTTGTGCAGTAGTAGGTTCAGGAAAGTGAATTTTGAACCTTTTAGATCGATGATGTTACTTTCTGTGGATCAATGATTAATTGATGAGGTTACATTCTGTTATTTTGATTGACTTATAATGGAGGTGGTATTTACCACAACACACATATGTAGGGTTACTTGTGTGATTAATCAGAAAAAGTCTGATTCTGTATAGGAAGCCAAGTTTCTGATTGGTACATATAATACTCTTGTTGAGATATTAGCTGAATGTTATATTTTTATAATAGTTTGAAGGAGTGAAGAAGTTCAAGGTGATGGTTATTTTTTGATGGAAGTGGAAAGATAAATGTGGAAATGACAACAGGGTTATAAAATGTGAATAACTTTGCTTAAGTTTGTTTGCATTTAGTGGAAGCCCCAAAGATTGTGATGTGGCTCAGATATTATTGAGGACAAGATAAGTTAAAGAGTTCCACCAGATGTAGATGCATTGGTATCTTACATTACACTCAATGGATCATACGGAAACACCTTGCAGTTGAACGAGATGACCAAGCAAAGACTCAGTGGGTTTTGAAAGAGTTTGTTTATCCTTCCAATGGACAGCTTTCATGCAAACAGCAAAATAACTTGAGAACCAGTTGATTGAGTGTGCAGAAACTTGTGATTGGATGTGTGTGGCAGCCAACATTGTTGTTAATTCTAGAAAGACCAAATCAACCTCATCACCTATGTTTAGTTTTCTTTTTCATTAGCAAATTCAGATAATTCATTTAGTAGAGCAATGGTACTATGGCTAGAAAGAAAGAAAGAAAGAAGGCCATTACTATTTTTTGAGATAAAGTGTTTGGAGGTGATGTGCATTATGCATTGACCATATATATACTTCCTGACAGTTTTAGAAGGAGGGTCAGAAGTGCTATGGTACCAAAATTAAACAGGTCTGTAGGATCTTCTCTTTTGTGAAAGGGACAATACTGAGGGCTTCTAGATTTTGTGGCCATAGTATGCAACAATTTAATAATTTATAAACAATATATGTGGCCATTAAACTATAGTTTTCACCCAGCTCATCTTCCATAATATGTCAGCTATCTAGAGACTATGCGTCTTCATTAACTATTAATCTCCTGTCAAAATTAAAAATAAAATCTGTTGTTAAGATGATTGTCTATTTGTTAAATTGAAAAACATACTCTTGCCAGAGAGTGTGTCAAAGAGTAGGAAATCTAAGTACTTTCAAAGTAAGTCACTTGAGAGATATTACCACATTATGAATGCTTTTCATTGTATTTCATTTTGTAACACCATAAAATTACATTTGGGGTTGAAAAGCTTGAATGTATAACAAAATTACACAGTATAACAGTCCCCAATCAGATAATGTTTGAATGTAACCAAGTAGAATGGACAGCCAAATCAGTCGTTATACAATGCCTGTATAACTGCGGAAGTCCGATCCAAGCAGACTTAAAGTACAGCTTTTGTGTAACTTTTTCGGTTAGAACTCATGATTGAAGTTTAGACACATGCAAGAACTGAGAACAAAAAATGATAATAGTGTTCAGTTATAAAACAGGAAGATAATAGAGGAGATACTCTGTCTCATTCTGCACCATATAGAATGATTGTCAAAAGGGATGTCAGCCCTGAAAGTGGAAGTGGTGAAGCTATAAAAACAATAAAGAGTAGTGAATTTCAAAATGATTGTGCAGTGACAGGAATGGGAATTGTCTCTGCATGGCTGAATTGAAACTTTTATGGATAAATAGACAGACTTGGAATGCGGACACTTTAGGGTGACTTTTCAGCATAAGAAGTTGTGTGGTTTGTTGAATACTGGATCTGGCATTTAACTGATGGCACTGAAAACCAATAAAAAAGATGAAATGCATACCAAGACAACTAAAATACACCAAAATAGGAACAGATATAAATGAGGCTTCTTTCAGGTTTAAAAATCTACTTTTAATAAAAGAAACTGAGTGCTTTCTTCCCAACAAATATGGACTTCATCAGAGTTAAAAAAAAACACAGAATAGCAAACCATAGAAATGTCTTCATTATATATAAACAACACACCCTACCATTGGTTGAACCTAAAATCATTAATTTTTATTAAACAAGAATGTTGATAAATTAACCCTAGTAGTGCCAAGAAGATATCTGTGCAATAAAAATACATTTACACACTAAAAATATGGTTAAATATAACATAAAATAATAAAGTATAGTTCTTTGTTGTTTAAAAACTATAAAGGACTCATAAAACAGTAAGAACTAATACTACTATCAATACCTTTAAATTTTAGCTGCTTTGATATTTAAAATAGATGCAGTGGATAGGGTCTATATCACCACATTGAATAGTGATAAGTTCGAACGCACTTTGTTCGAACCTAAAAGTCTAAAAACCTTAAACAGCAAACTCACAGAACAGCAATTTTTTCCCCAGGGGAAAAAAATCGCTGCTCCATGAAAACAAAATCACAACTTTAAAACAAACTGAAGTGGGGGGCTTCGCCTCCTGCACCCCCCAATGTGGGGGGGTTGTGCCCCCCACACCCAGCTACTTAAATATACCAACTCTGAGATCGCACTACAGTGGAGGAAATAGCAAAGCCCCAAAGACAGCCCACTGATTTTATTCCCTGGGGAAAAAAATCAATGTTCTGTAACTTCACGGTTTAGGGCTTTCTGACTTTTCAGTTCAAACAAAGGGTGTTCGAACTTATCACCATTTGATGTGATATAGACCCCACTGGATACATGCTCATTTATTCCTGATAGAAATGTGGCTGCCAGGTTAAGTTGCCACTGGAGGTCCTTATTATTTAACCACATCTTTCAATCACCTCCCCTCAGGTTTAACTACACTTGTACTAAAATACCAAAGGTGAACCTCCTGAACCCAACACATACAATAGAATGTTTGTATAATGCATTGTTCTCTTTTTGTTAGCACTATCATACAGGTGCTCATATGTACATGTTTTAAGTGCACATTCTGTCTTGTCGGTTGAGGGTGTGGAGAGGAAAAAGTCGTCAAGATTCATATGTGGCAGGAATGAGGGGAGGCAACAGACTTATGGTATGCAAGATGAGTTTTTAGAAAATAATACCAGTCATAGGGTCTGTATGTTTTGGGTTTTGCCCTAATGAAAGTGAATTAAGTTGGGGTGACAGGTTAGAAATGCAACCAGCAACATGAAATGAAAGGAATGAGAGTGAGGCTGTGGAAGACTGCAGGATTAGAAATATGTATGTATGATGGAAAGGACTCAGATCTGGAGGAGAAGTATTTTGCTTAGGCAGTAAGGAATGACAAAAGACAAAATGCTGGTCAAAAGTTTAGAGGGAGGAATTAAAGATAAGAGTAAAGCAAGAAAGGGGAAGATTGTGGATGTAACTTAGTGGTAATAGTTGAATAGCAGTAGTGGAAATTCAAAGGGAATATAAGGGAGTTGGGTTTTTAGATGGTGTGACTAGTGCTTTGATCTACAGATTAAAGAAAACTGCATTTCTAATTTGGAGTAATAGCATGGGGTGTACATACAATAAGGCTACAAGTCAGTGTGCCAAACAGTAGAAACAATTCAGGTCAACACACAACGTAAATCACCCTGCTTGAAGAATCAGAAATTGCAATTGACACCCATGTATATGGACAATCCAAACTCTTCTGTGCTGCATTAAAGATTTTGCACACTTGTTTGAACTGGTGGAAAACATTGCAATAATCTTAGCATTAAATCAACAGCTCAAAGAATTTAATTTACATTCCATGACTCTCTGTGACTTAGTGCACCTTTCCTCTTTTGGTGAAGGTGGAATCTCAACAGGCTATGTGAGCCTAAACTGCTCTAATCTGTTTTGTTTTATTTTCTTTCCAAGGCACATATTACACAGTGTAGATCAACAACATGTCTATACAATAAGCAGCATAAATATGTATGCCAGGCCTTGAATGAGTTTTGACTACACAGTAAACTGTGGCATCCTCCTTTCGCAAGCTAAACCAGAAGAAAATGAAGATCTGTTGAGAAGCTCGGAGAAACTTGCTAAGAGAGAATACACCTCTGTTTAATGGGACTATGCTTAAAGGTATTTTAAGTTGTTTTCTCATTCCATACATTTTTGGGAAGAACTGTTTTTCCCTCTTTGTATTTAATGAAAACATATCAATGTAAAGAGTAATGTCTCTGCGGTATTTTATAATCCACATTGGTAGGAGCAGTGGGCAAATTTTTCCACACCAAAAGTCTTGAGGTTATACATTTTACTTCCCTCAAAAAAGGTACTTGTGTGAGCACTGTACACTTTAGCCTCTTCCAAAAGGGCTTTAAATTTGTCCCATCAAGAGTCTAGATGTTTCTGATTGTTTAGCTGAGTTAAAATTATTTACAAGAAAGTTAAACTTTGATATATTTTTTCATGAGCAAAGAGGTTATAAGGTATGTGCTGAGAATAAAGCAACTTACAAATTTTAGGTTAGAAAGAAAAGTATTTTTAACCCACATCTATACCTCCCTTACTAATATTTTTGAGGAAGCAGTTATGGATGATATTTACATGCTAGAAAAAGAAAAGAAAAAACAATATTACTTTAGTAATTTGACTAAGCAGGAAAATACACTATTGAGTGAATTACATAAGAATAGTTCTATTTGGATTATGAATCCCGATAAGGGAGGAGGGATGGTTTTGTTTAACTCTATGGACTATTCCTGCTTGATGCTTAACATTCTACATAATGTAAACGCATATGTTCCTGTCTTAAAAATTGAATTAAAATCCCATATCATTGGACTGATTACCTTTTAAAAGATTATTTTATTAGTGGAAAAATTAATGAGGGCAATTTTACTTTTCTCAAAACCATGAGTCCCATTATTCCAACTATTTTTGGGATTCCCAAAATTCACAAGGACCTTACAAATCCCATATTCAGACCTGTGGTATTGGCTCAAGGCTCATAAAGTCTCCCTCCCCCTGGCTATTATAATGGATAGGTGGTTAACACCCAATCTATGACACCATCCCCCACCTTTTAAAAAAGACATGGGACTTTTAGGTTGATTAAACAATAATTTTTGGAAGAACAACTTGGTTTTATTGACTATTGATATTTTAGATTTATTTTTTGTGATTCTGAATCAAGAAGATCTAGCGATGTTTGGGAATAGTTTGATGGATTTTGAAGTTTAATCCAGTGGTTTATAATCTTTATTGACTTCTCTTATACTAAGCAACAATTTTATATTTTTTGAAAAGAAGCTGTTATACAAATTAAAGGGGTAGCTACAGGCACAGCCTGTGCCTCGATTTATGCCAATTTGGTGTTGTTAGATTGAGAAAAATCCCATGTGTTTAACAGTGTATATTTAAAGCATATTAACTTGTACCTTAGATTCTTGGACAATGTTTTTATTTTATGGGATGGACCACCACCATTGATTGCTGATTTTTTGAATTATTTACCTACATATTTTTACTTTTTATCTACCTTTTTCCTACTTTCAGATAATACCTATTTGTTGAAGTAGAACCTATTTGTTGTCATACCAGCTACTAGTGATATTTTTTAACTTATAATTATCATCTTATGATACTACTAAAACTTTTCTACACAGTACCATCTGAATTTTGATTGTCATCGACTCAGATTAGTACAGAAAAAATGTATATGCATTTGATATTGCCTATTTTATTACTTTTTATTTGTATAGTTTGATTATTAGTAACCTCTCAACTGTATTGTCTTAGTCTGATAGTGGAGCTTTTCTCCTCGGGCCTCTGCTGAAAATGGACATGTATCCAGCCAGACTAGCCCGGTTAACAAATGTAAAATAAAAATAAATAAAAAATTTGAACCATTCTACCTACTTTAAAAAATTTATGTCAGTTTTCGACAGAATGAACATTAACTATCTGGATAATTCGATAATTTTGGATAATAACTGTTTTAAATCTAAGATCTGTAGAGAACTCACTTTTAATAACACCTATTTACATTTTTCTAGCTGACACCCATTTTCAAAGAAGAGTCTTGTGAAAGGACAATGTATCAGGATGGCTAGGATGACTTCTGATAAGGTGGGTCTTATCAGTGAGCTGTAGCTGGTCTCCCGAATGTTTGCCTCCAGGGGATATCTATAGTGAATGAGGTATTATTGAATGGGGGGATAGATACCCCTATTAGATGAGGGGCTATATAAATTTGTCAAGGCAGTAGAAACAGATAAGAGTTCATCACTTAATAAGTTTGAACATGCTTTGGTCTTAGACTATTACAGAAATAGCAATTGTGAGGAAGAATTTACCCAGACATTTTTGATCTCATGGGAAGGGAACCATTATTTATATTTAAAACAGCACAGAATTTGTACAAGAGAGTTTGATTTTAGAAAATGGAGGTGAATCTAAGGTACACCTTTACAAAGGGAACTGGCAAACTAAGGGAGTTGTTTATTTAGCAAAATGTTCAACATGCCCAGTATTTTATGTGGACAGAACAGAAAGAAGGTTATGTAAAATAATTTATGAGAACTTATATGATATCACTAACAAGAATGAAAACAGTGCACTTTATAAACATTCTGTACATTGTATGCAGTTTAACATTTTTAATTTTAGGACACTTGAAAAAATACGAGGGGTGGTGAATGTCAAATTAAACTTGAACATAAAGAATTGTCGTGGCAGCCGAGGCTGAATGCCCATAACACTCCGGGATTAAATGATTTACACAGACTAAAGGCTATGAAATTGTAGGTTTTAACTTAGTTTTAAATGTTTACAACTATTACGTTTCTTATTTAATGATATTTTTATAGCTTCATCTTTTATATTATTGTACATTTATACAGGACATTTTGTAAATATGAATAGTTTTTTTTACTATTTTTTAAAACATTTACATTCATATGCTACATTTTCTACTTTGCTTTTGCAAATATCAGGAATGGCACTTTAAGGGCAATTGGTCCAATTATGTTAATTTTATGCAATTTTGAAGCTCTATTAGTGCTTTACAATCTTGTATTTTATTATATAAGGGATGAAGAGGATGTATTGTACTATTCTCATGAAGTTCTTTCATAAAGACAAAAGCACTTAATAAATTATTTTTTCTGAGACATCATTTCAACTGGTAACCCCCTTTTTCCTGACGTTATTCATTATTTAGTCTTTTGTTGCATTAATAACATGCATGCCACTTGTTCAGTTAATTTGTTAATGTTTGTATATATTACTGTACTTTCCAAAATTTATTGGAACCATAATGTTATGATATCAGTGACTGACTATTCATCCCTCCATCTATCTGTTTATCTATTTATTTATTTTGTGCAACTTATACGGAGAATGTGCCACAGTTGTAAGCAAGCTTGCTCTGAGGGTGACCCACCTTTAATTCATGACATTATCTCCCAACGTTTCTACCATGATGTAAATCAGAAATATAGCCATATTATTTGAAAAATGTGCATTTTTCTCAAAATTGTTGCTACATCTGTTAATTGCTACTGTACAGTTTTTGTTATATATTGTTAGTTTCTGCTCTGTTTTTGATATGTACAGCTTACTGCCTGAGTTCTCTTTTTTTTCTTCTATGTTAATTATTTCACCCGGGCAGTATCTGTAAATGGTGGCTTGTGATCAGTGTATAAGCCCAGTAATTGAAGGTAAAATAAAACATGCATACAAACATACATAAATAAAATAAAAAAAAATGATCACTGTTTGTCTTTAATCCCTAAGGGTTCTTCATTTTTTTGCATAGAATTTTTAGCCATTCCTGTTAAACTGGTTGCTATAGTGCTAAGTAAGTATATTAACAATATAGACATAGTTACACAAGTATGATGAAAGTGGTGTAAAGTACACAATTCTGCATGTTGTCATCAGACTCATACCATTAAAGTAAATGAAGCTGTGCCGTCCCTTGGCATCCAGCTGCAATGGTCTGAGAGTTAGTGAATACTCTTATTCAAATGTTACTAAAAAGTATGAGTAGAGTTTTCCAGATTTCTATGCATGTATCCAAAACAAACTCAGCAGACATAGCATGCAGGGAGAATCATCATAAAGCTGACATTTGAATGAACATTTTTCTTTTGCTGATACTTATGGGTCTCAGGAAATATTATTACTGTTGGGAAAAATATGATGTCTGCATTCTAAATGAAATGTAAAATTAGGATTATATTTTGAAGCTCTGATTTCATTATCATTCCAATAATGAATGTTTTCTCAATAGTTCTGCAATTTTGCATATTTTCCAAAGACATGCATCTGGTGGGTTTCTCCCCAGGCCTCTGCTGAAAATGGGCTCTGTCCCAGTCAGCGTCTCCTGGTAAACAAATATTAAATAAATACATATTTGTTGTGTGAGATATAAACATTTCTTTATCACATGGTTTGAAAAATTATTTCATTAGCAATCATTCAGATCTCATAATGTATTCCTACTGATATTCAGGCATCAAGAGATGAAATTAGTTAGCTCTATTAAAAGCAGGCATGAAGAGATGAAATTCTCTAAGAACATTAAAATTAGTTTCTTTTCCACTCAATTAGCCATAGAAAAGCTATTAGATCTAAAGTTAAAAATGCTAACACAATAGAATAACTTGTCCCTTACTTACCAGAAGTATCAGCCAGGTATCTAATGTCCTGGGTACAGAGATGATATTACTTGACAACCATCAGAAGTATCAGCCAGGTATCTAATGCCCTGGGCGCAGGGATCATATTACTGTACAGCCATCAGAAGTATCAGCCAGGTATCTAATGTCCTGGGAAAACGGATCATATTATTTGACAACTATCCTACATACACTTGTTAGCATCTGTTTACTCTCAGACTGAGAAATATGCCTCTGCTTAAAAGATATTCACAGCAAGCATAGCTAACTTCTGTCCCAAACTCTGTTGTATATATATATATATATATATATATATATGTTTTTGTAGGGTATACACGTAAACACACTACCTGAGCATCTTATTAAATGTCCTAATCATGCTATCTATTAATTCTTTAATTTATGAATATGTTATTGTTATGCCTGTTTTGACTCTGTATATATGTTTATTACTCTGTTTTGGCTCTATATATAAGCTTATTACTCTATGTCAATATGTAAATGCATAGAAATCTCTGTACTAGCTGTGATGATGTGAGGTATTGCCAACTATATCAGGAGAAGTAGGGCAGTGGATGTATAACATATGGCAGTACAGTTAGCTGGAATTTTGTAAATAATTATATGTCATTTGTATATCAAACTACTGATTTGTACAGATGCTTGTGTTGAAAAATGCATTTTAAAACTGTTTGTGTTAAACAATGTGCTAACAATGGGTCCTAACTGTATTATAACTGATTAAATGTATATGTTTTAATAGAGGATACCAGAAGAGAAGAGGTTACGCTCAGTCCCAGTTAACTTTGAAAAACACTGTGAAATTAAATTAGCTGGCTTATGCCATAACAACTGTATCTTATAGTTCTCAGTGCAGCCAGAAACAAAAAGTCTGTACGAGGAAGCTTTCTATATTGTCTTTCGGATTAACTAATTACAACTCTGGAAGGGGGGAGGTTTGAAATTATTTTATGACTTCCAGAAGCTGCAACAGATCTTGGCAACCTCTCTATATGTGTGCATTATTGACACATATGTCCTAAATCATGGGAACTATATATATATATATATATATATATATATATATATATATATATATATATATATATGGGTCCACTATGTAATCTCGAAATACTGAAATCCTGAAATTCAGTATTTAGAAATTGCATAGCAGAAAACCCAAGCACAACTCAGAATTCCGAAAACACACAACCGTGAAATTCAAAATGCCAAAACTATGCTAAACATACAGTACACACATAAACAAACACAAAACTCCCCCACACAATCAAATAAATGCATCTACACTATAGATAAGCAGGGAGGCAAGCCCCCCTGCACCCCCATGTGGGGGGATGCACCCCCCATACCCCCTACTTATATATTCCAACTCCAAGATCGCAAAAACAGAAACACAAACGAAACTCACACACATCTTACAGACCCTCACACACACACACACACACACACACACACACACACACACACATATTTACACACACTAAGGCCCCTAACCAACACATTTACACACACAAACTTACCTAAATTCAACCGATGCAGCCACACACCGCACCAGCGGAAGCAAAAATTTAAGATCTCCATGCTTCAGGATTTTGAATTTCGTGCTTCTGCCAGTTTTGGAACTTTGAGTTTTTGGCTATGTAATTTTGAAATACTGAATTTCGGGATTTCAGTATTTCAAAATTACATAGTGGACCCATATATATATATATATATATATATATATATATATATATATATATATATATATACAGATATAGATATATTTAGTGATGGCACTCTGTAATCCACCACTAAAAATGGTGTTTTAATACTAGGTGAGAGTGAAGTCTCAGAGCAGTCTGTTATTAATCCTGACAAAGAAGGATCCTTCACCTACTTAATCTTGCCTTGCTCTAGTAAATGAACCAGGTAATGGTAGTTTTCTAGATCAGTCATAGGTTAGTACTAGGCTGACTGCACTTGTGGGCCATTTTAAGCCTAACCAATTGGGAGAATCAAACCCTGCACCTTATGTTTGTAAGGTAAGCACCTTAACCATTATGCCAACTTCCCATATTAGGCAATATAGTGAGATTAGTTAAGTACTGTTTTTCTTAATCTCTGTCAATCTATTCATCTGTGTAATTTTAATATTTCCTGAGTCTGAAACTCTGGTGTTTATTGTAACTAGATTTTCCATATTTCATGTTCATTTATTATTTATTATTAAATATATTTAAACTTTTCATTGTGGCTGTTCCTTTAGAGAATGTTTAACCTTTGAGAGTACTCATATCCATATGGTGAATCCATGGCTTCTTCTGAAAGCCTTACTGCATTGGTTAAACATGATCATTTGTATTAATTTAATTTCACTCAGTATTATTGGGTACCCTTGTAAGAGTCATAGAGTAGCTGGCTTTGGAGTGTCTGGTGGTAGTAACTACCTTATATCCTGGGCAGAATGGGGCATAAGCTAATAAATCTGCGCCAGCCTTTCCCAGGTGTGTGTGTGTGTGTGTGTGTGTGTGTGTGTGTGTGTGTGTGTGTGTGTGTGTGTGTGTGTGTGTGTGTGTGTGTGTGTGTGTGTGTGTGTGTGTGTGTGTGTGTGTGTGTGTGTGTGTGCAAATCAAATCTCGAAGAGTGTGTGTGACAGCTGCTGAAAGCAGGGACACAAAGCACTGGTTTCACAGATGGAGCCAGAAACTGGAGATGAAGGACTTGGCTTCAACACTCGGCTGAGGACTGAACTCTACAGCTATGCCAGTGGGGAGTCTTACTGGGGATCTGGAGAGAGGGAAAGAGAGAAAAAACAGCACCCAAACTGACGGTGTTCCCTGTGTGCTCTTAAGGGAAATTGTGATTGATGCAGAAAGCTGTATCTGGAAATATTGGGCCATCTTTGCCCTCTCCAGTGTCAGTGGTGAGGATTCAGGCTCCTTGATTACTGGCCCAGAGTGGGGGCATCATATTATCTATGGTGCCTGTATTTGTAAATGTATACATGTCTATGTGTTAAATATGGAGCTTTTCTCCATGGGCTTCTGCTGAAAAAGGATTTTTGTCCAGTCAGTCTTTCTCAGAAAAAAATGTAAAATAAAGTAAATAATAAATAAATAAATAAAAATAAAAGCACTAGATAAAACAAGCCACACACACTCCTGTAAAGTTACAGCTGTTATTTCTGAGGTTTGGGCATGAGGTGCAGTATTTTAAAAGCAGCAATAAAGGTACACTGGAATTTGTATATTAAAAAAGCAAGAACAATTATCAAAAGTGTACTTCAGGGTTATATATCTAAGAGAACATTCATTCCATTTGGAGAAGGTGTTTTGCAAGGGTAACAAATCAGCTAGAGATGTTATCAAACTGCTACAGAGGCTTAGCTGCAAGAAAGAATGATATGTTATATGTTATCTGCTTCATGATTGGTATGTGTTATTAAACCCTGTTAATAAAGCCACCTTAGAAATGAAGAGGTGCAGCTGTGTGTATGTATGTATGTATATGGGTTTACTGCTAATTATCGAACACTTACTTTAGCGAATCCCATTTCCATTTCATCAACTCCACTTCCTTGAATCTTATTATATTGCACTCGCGGAACTACAAAAAGGAAACCCCAGGAAAGGAACCACTTGGCCACCAAGGTGAAAATTACCCTTCCTCCACTGTATTGTGATCTCGTAGTTGGTATTTTTAGTTAGGGGGGTGTGGGGGGCAGAGCTCCCACATCATGGTGTGTTTTTCTGTTTATTGTTTTGTCTTGATGGTCGAGTTGTTCCTTTACCAACGTTTCATAGTTACAGGAATTTAATATAATGAGATTCAAGGAGTAGAGTTGATGAAATGGGATTCGATAAAGTAAGTGTTCGATAATTTGTTGTAGATCCATGTATATGTAATATTATGTATAAAGCGTAGGTTTAAGGAACCACTGGAATGAGGTCTTCTCTTCTCTTGTGCTTACAGACTATTGCATTTTCTATAGAATAAACTGACAATCATTGCTTCGGTAACTGCCTAATAAATTGTTTTCTTGATTGACAATGGAGGGTAGTCTCATTTCCAAGGCACATTTAAGGGTAGATACACCTTTTTCAAACTTAATATGTCACAGTTATGTCACAACTGCCCACCTCCTAGTATAAACCTCAGTATCTAACCAGAATTTAAGTACATTCTTCAAATTATGGATTCATAACTATAGGATTTAGGACCTTAACAGTCATCAGAATTTCTTTTTGCTAGGCTATGCCTGTTGGTCACTGTATATTAAAAAGACTCGAGGAGTAATGTCCTCAAGTACAACTTACCTCCACCAGGATGTCCACACGGCCATTGTAGAGGGGCATTTTAGCCACCAAGCTAGAATGTGTACTAAATAAATAAAACTTTAAAAGAATGGAAGGCTCAGCTGATTAAACTCATTGTTCAACTTTCTGCTTATAAAACACATATGGTGCTCCTCATCTTGGATGTCTTGGGGTAGCACTGCTGTTGAACTGGGTCTATGTTACATTATCAAATGATGAAAAGAGCGAACACTCTTTCATCGGACTGAAAAAGTTGACAGCACTAAACAGCGAAGACACGGAACATCGATTTTTTTTCCCAGGGAAAAAAAAAGCAGTGGGCCATCTTTGGGACTTTGCCATTTTATCCACTATGGTGTGATCTTAAAGATGGTATATTTAAGTAGGAGGGTGTGGGGGGCACAGCCCTCCACATTAGGTGGTGTAGGGGGTGAATCCCCCCCACTTTATTTGTGTTTGAATTTTTTTTTTGCGGAGCAGTGAATTTTTTCCCCTGGGAAAAAAATCATTGTTCCATGTCTTCGCTGTTTAGTCGTGTTGAACTTTCAAGTTCAATGAAAGAGCATTCACACTTTTCATTGTTTAATAACGTAACATAGACCCTCTTGAACCTGCCTCTGATGTTTCAGCATATAGCATGAATTCAGTTGTAAACTCAGGATCCACTAACACAGGTACTTCATATGGGATTCTTTTGAGTTCATTAAATGCTCTATCCACCTCAAATAGCCCATTGCAGATTGTCAGGAGGTTCCCCCTTGTAAGAGATATCAAAGGGGCAGGAGATACTCAAGGAATAAGGCAGAAAGGTTCTATAGTCACTCCACACCAAAGTACGCTCACGCCGGACAACGTGCACGGCTCCAAAAATACATGGACATTCAAAAAACAATGAGCCAGCACGTACGGTTCAGTCGAACCAACTTTATTGACAAAAAGATTCCATAAATCAAAGGAATCTTAATAAACAAGCATACCGGTTTCGGCCATATCATGGCCTTTATCAATGCAATTCTGTATAAGTAAGGAAACCCGACCCCTGGTGGACCACCATTATATACTCCATGTTTAAAGGGGTACATAATCTTATATAATAAACAAATGCATTGGAACAAAACGGCACCTTTCCCACATAATAATAAACTTCAACATAATAAAAATATGGAATACATTAACAATGTTGAATATCATCAAAATACTATTATAAAAATAATATTATAAAAAAATAATATTATAAAAATAATAATATAAAAAGAAAATATAACGTGGCCAAAATGTTTGGGGACCTGAATAGTGATCAGAACAACTTGTCAGGACAGTCTATATATATAAACAACCTATATATATTTGTTTATTCTATATAATGATAAACCTCAAAACTTGATCAAATGGAACAAAGGTGGATAATTCAATTGGGTGGTCTATTTAGACCTGGTCTAAATATGTTAGAATAGAATTTTGTAGGTCATGTGTATATATATTATGACTTATGTAAAGGGATTATGTATTATTCATCAATTTTGGTTCTAGGCATATTTACAATACCAATAGGAATGTGGAGGATGTATATACATCCAGAGGATATATGATTTGAGTTTATGGGATTATAGATCTAGATATATAACATATAGGATTTGGATAGCCTGACCAAACTTTGTGATATAAGTGGGAATGTATGTTTATGATAAATTTTGAGGTTTATCATTATATAGAATAAACAAATATATATAGGTTGTTTATATATATAGACTGTCCTGACAAGTTGTTCTGATCACTATTCAGGTCCCCAAACATTTTGGCCACATTATATTTTCTTTTTATATTATTATTTTTATAATATTATTTTTTTATAATATTATTTTTATAATAGTATTTTGATGATATTCAACATTGTTAATGTATTCCATATGTTTATTATGTTGAAGTTTATTATTATGTGGGAAAGGTGTCGTTTTGTTCCAATGCATTTGTTTATTATATAAGATTATGTACCCCTTTAAACATGGAGTATATAATGTTGGTCCACCAGGGGTCGGGTTTCCTTACTTATACAGAATTGCATTGATAATGGCTCATTGTTTTTTTTTTAGAAAGGTTCTATAGTATCTAGCTAATCCAAGAAAAGCTTTTTGCTGTCTTTTAGTGAAGGGTTGTAGAATAACAGGTGTGTTGTACCTTTAAGAAGCATTTCCAAGCTCTATGTGTGCATATAAACACCAAGCATGTGTTAAGCTTCGGTGTCATTTTGAAGGTGCAGCTAGAATGTTAACATCTGTGTGCATGATAGCTAGTTTGTTTATAAGTTAAAGTTACTTAACTTCATTTCTGATGTGTTTGCATTCAATAAAGCTGCTTGAACAAGAACCCATGATGCTTGCTTGTTTTATCCTGACCTGGCGAGTGACATTATGTCAGAACCAGTATTGCAAAGAATATTCTTCAGACCCACGAGGTGCAGACGTAATGGCGAAGGCAAACTAAAAGAACCGAGAACAAAAAAGGGCCAGAAACAAGTTAAAGATAAAGACAATGCCCACAAATGATTTATTTGTTAAAAGAGGTTAAATGGAGCATTGTATTGTTAAGCAAACGAATAGCACAGAAACATTTATTAAGCAAACAAGAAATATAAAAGAGCTCATTAATCAGACGAAATGTTTGAAACCGAGTTATTTGATAAAACGAACATTAGGAAAGTACATAAAGAGTTCAGAATTACCTCAGAATTGTAAACGAGTATGTTTAATGTGAAATGAGCATGTTTAGAGTTAAAACGAGCACCAGAAATGTATAGTATAATGGGCATGAAAAGAGATTAAATGAGCAAAACAAATATAACACAAGGGCGTAAAGGGCACATTTAAAGATTCAATGGGCAAGACGACTATAATAGAAAGGGCAGAAAAGGGCACATTGAGTATAAATAAAGCAAAGACAACTGCATGTATTTTGGCAAATTACTGTGTTTGGGCACAAATTACTACTTTGTATTGATTGAAGCCTTGAATAGCATAACTAGAGTTGTTCGAAGTATCTCAAAGTGTGTAAGGGTGCTTATAGTGTGTGCTTCTTGCTATGCATTTATTCTGAAGAATTTGTTGTGTGCAAAATGCAACTATTTCGTGAAGTGCAGTCAAGTGCAGCCATTTTGAAAAGTTTCTTGTGCCTGGGTGTGTCTGTTCACAGAGTGCCACCATTACAGACTGTCTCTTACACTGTACAGAGTTGTTTGGCAAAGTGCAGCCATTTTGGGGACATTCCAGTGTGCTGTGTACTCTTTATTCACAAAGTGAAGTTATTTTGAGGTGTTTCTCACTCTTAGCTTCTCTTGTCCAGTGCATTTGCAAATTGCAATTACTTTGAGCCAATACATTCACAAGGTGCCATTACTTCAAAACAGTTTATTTGTTACATGCCATTACTTCAAGATAGCTTATTTGCAAGGTACAATTGCTTTGAAACAGTTCATTCATAAAATGTCATTACTACGAGATAGTTTATTCGCAAAGTGCAGTTACTTCAAAGTGTATCTTGCCCTCAGGTTCCATTGCTCAGTTTATTTGCACTGTGCAGCTGTTCGAAATGATTCTTAAAATGATGATAAATGACTTTGGCAGTAAAATGTTGATCAATGGCTTTGGCATTAAAGCGATTACAAGATAAAGGCTCATACAGTAAAATAATGATGATAAATGACTTTAGCATTAAAGCTTTTACAAGATAAACGGCTCGTATAGTAAAACTAATTTCAAGGCAAGTGAGTTTTACAGTAAAGAGATTTCAAAGTGTTACAGTGCCCAGGAAACTTTTTTTGTGAAATTCAGTTATACAAAGGCCTGTTATGTTGCTACAAGTACTGGCATAAACTTCAAGCACATGTATATGTGTATATATATATAAGTGTGTGTTTGTGCATATTTGCAAGAGTTTTCACTGAGATATGTCAATATGACAGATGGATTTCACAACCCACAGCCACTTGTGTTTGATCAGAATATTGCACAGAATTGGCGGATATTCAAGCAAGGTGTCATCATAGACAAAAACCTCACATTCGACCTGCACATCCAGTCCAATGTCAAAAAGGCACATCAAAAAGCTTGGCACTCTCAACTGACACAAACATCTACTCAGTGCAAGAGCCTGATTTTCCCTTGTCTCTTCTTTTCTATCACCCTCTCTTTTATATGGTGCCCCCCTCCTCACCAACATTCAATCCTCTCTAAAGTCCAAACTAGACTCATGCTACAACAAAATTATTAAGTTTGTAACTAATGCCTCCTACTCATCTCACCACTGCTTATCGTTATGCAGCCTAAAATGGCTTGAACTCCCCAACTATCTCACCTTTATCCAACTAACTAACCAACTATCCAACTAACTAGCTCACAAGCTCATTCATAATACATCTATGTGCCCTGCTCTATCTTCTATACTTACTTTATACCATCCTAACAGACCACTCCAACAACCAACTGCTCATAAATGTAGAAAAACCCAAACCTTCAGCTAGATAGATGCTTTACTCCTTATTTTCCTCCCCCCAATGCTTACATCCACCCACTCAGTAACCCTCTTCAAGACATCTCTGAAACAACACCTCTCCTCATCTTGGCTGTGCACATGTGCTAACACCACATCTCATATAACCTAACTTCAACCATCACAACTATTCTCACCCCCACTCTACTACTCTGGCATCCTCCTTTCACATCCACCTGTCTTTTTACTTACTTTGTCTCTCCATCCTGTCCAATTCCCTCTTCTACTAAACCTTATTGTCCTACCATTGATCCCTTCTGACTACTTCATTTCCTTCCTAACCATTATAGACCTACCATTGAACCAGATGAGACATTCAGGTACTCTTGCAGCCTAGCTTAATATCATACCACCACTTATATCTGCAACAATATCCACAGACGTTGCTGATTCCTGCAACAGGACTCATATAGCCTATCACTCAGCTATTACACCTCCTAAACATGTGAAAAGTTTAAGCACCTAGTCTCTAATTAATTCCTATATCTGCTTTGCACCCACTGCATGAAGAGTCCTATATAAATTTTGCTAGCTGAAAACTACTCATATGGAATGTTCTCATATATATACCCTGCATTGCTTGTATAATATCTTGATTTGAGAATGATTACTTATGTACTGTATTTTTTCACCAGTTGTATAAGCTGCCAATAATATGCACTAAATGTCTTAATGTAAATTCTGTATTGTATGTGAAATGTCTTATATGTATAGCTTTTCTCCCTGAGACTCCACTGAAAATAGGCACTTTTGGCCCAGCTGGACCATCCTGGAAAACAAATGCAAATAAATAAATAAATAAATAAATAAATAAGAATAAAATATATTGACACAAGCAGTTTATTCTGATAAAGATGCACATACCAGGGCATTCATTTTGCTGATCCTATCAGGGTCAGAGGTCATTGAAAGGGAGCATTCATTTGTCTATGCACCAACAGTGTATGAAGGTGAAGGAGAAGCTCATCATGTTGCTGTGAGTATTTAAAATGCAAATTCAGAGAAATGTGTAACCCCCAGACTAATGTTAGATTAGAGAGGCATTTGTTTTACATGAGAGATCAAAAGAAAGGGGAACATTTTGAAGCTTATATTACTGACCTGAGAAACAAAGCTAAAACATGTAGGTTTGGTGATTTAAAGGATGAGTTGATGAAGGACAGACTTGTATGTGGTATTAATAATGCTGCTGTGAGAAAGATTTTGCTTCTTGACAGAGATGTAACTCTGAGTAAAGCCACTGAGATTTTTCAGATTCAAGAAGTTTCAGAAAGGCACATAAATATGCTTGCTAGTGATAAGAGCATGGTTTCAGTAGGCTCCAGAGCTCATGTAGACAGCATACAACATGTGAAAGACAAAAGAAGACCTAAGCACGTGGCAGCAGCCCCTGTGGGACTTCTATGTAAAACCCATAGTCTTCTAGCACATTCCAAGAACAGTTCAGTTAAAGGAGCATGCTCAGTGCAGAACCAAAGGTATCTATTGCAAAACAGATGTTGCTCAGTAATGCATAACAGTGAATCAGCAAAACGAAAATCAAGCATTATTGTTAGCTGTCGCAATTGTGGTGCCAACCATAAGTCCAGAAGAGAAAAGTGCATGACATTTGGTCAGTAGTGTCATAAGTATGAGAAGTGGAATCATTTTCAAAGATTTTGTAAATCGAGTAAGCCTCACACAGTTACAAAAAAGGTTCATTCCAAAAAGCAAGTTGATTAAATAGACCTGCAACAGTTTGCTTTCTATGTAGATGGTGTCAGTAATTGGTGAAAAGATTGATGCAGTAGATTTATTGGCAAGAAATAAAGTATTTTGTACTGTCTGGATCAATGGTAAATCCACTGAGCTTAAAGAAGACATCGGTTCAAAGTGTAATGTCATGTCTGCAGATACTTTTGCTAGGTTCAGAGCTGGTGAACAATTAAATGTGACTAGTTGTGTGAAACTTGTAGCTTATGGAGGTGAAGAAATTCATACCAAAGGCTCAGTAGTGTTTTCATGTTATGTGGCCAAGATCTGTTATAGCCTATTGTTCCATGTGGTTCAAAGACCTGTGCAGTCATTATTGGGTCTCAGAGGCAGTTTGAAAATTAATCTGCTTTGTTTTACAAATGAAGTTCATCGGATAAGCACATATCCTAGTTCCAGCTTCACCAATACTATTTTTTTCACAGTATGCTGAAGTTTTTGTTGACAGATTGGGCACAATTCCAGTTGTGTATTTCATGAAATTAGACTCAGAAATCAATCCGATGGTCAGACCAGCAAGAAGAGTTCTGATGGCTATGCAGCATAAGGTCAAAGCCCAGATGGATAAAATGGTGCAACAACATGTAATTTGTCCAGTTACAGAACCTAGCAAATGTCATGGTAGCAACTCATAAAAAAGGCTCAGATGAAATCAGAATACGTATTGAACCAAGAGATTTGAACAAAGCATTGAATAGACCAAATTATCCCATGTGTACAGTCAAAGTGATTGCAGCCTTGATACCGAATGCCACTATTTTTTGTGTCTCGGCTGCAAAGAGTTCATTTTGGGAAGTGATGCTTGATCGCAAATCTTCATTACTGACTACATTTAGTAACCAATTTAGAAGATGTAGATTCCTCAGAATGCCATTTGGAATAAATTCTGCAAGTGAAGTCGCTCAGCTTACAAAGGAGCAAATTTTTTCAGGTTATCCTTGTGCCATAATAGTAGATGATATATTGGTCGGAGGCAATGGTGAGGCAGGGCATGACAGAAATCTTAAGAGAGTTGTAGACAGAGCACATGCAGTGAACTTAAAGCTCAACTCTCTGAAGTACAAATTCAGACTACCAGAACTTATACATATGTAAGTCATTTGTTTACAAGTATGGGATTGAGACCAGACCGGTCCAAGCAAGCAGCCATTCTTGAAATGCCAGCACCAGATAATGTGCAAGCTTTACAATGTTTTCTTGGTATGGCCAGTTACTTAGGTAAGTTTATACCAGTGAGTTGACAGCACCTATGAGAGAGCTCACATGTAAAAATGTTACTTTGTCATGGGTAGACCAGCACCAGAGAGCATTTGAAGTTCTTAAGCAGAAAATTGCTATCCTACCAGCACTTAAGATACTATGATCTCAGAAAACCAGTAACTCATTCCTGCAATGCTTCAAGATTTGGTTTAGGTCCAGTTATTCTTCAAAAAGACAAGCCAGTAGCCTATGCATATAGAACACTTACCCAGACTGAGATGCAGTATGCTCAAATTGAGAAAGTACTTTTGACAATACTGTTTGGATGTTCCAAGTTTCATGAGTATAACTATGGTTGAGAAATCCAGATTGAAACTGATCATCAACCTTTGGTTACTATTTTAAAGAAGCCTATGCATTCAGTTCCAGTGAGATTACAAAGAATGATGCTCAAATTGCAAAAGTACAATTTCAAATGGTCTCTATAAAAGGCAAACTTCTTTATCTAGCTGATACCTTATCCAGATCACCCAGAAATACAACAGAACAACTTGACGAAGAGAATTTTGATTATGATGTCATGGAAGTGCATAATTATTCTACCGCAAGACCTGATGAGCTATGAGATCAAACAATAGCAGACAGAGAATCTTTGAAGGTCACAAATGGTATAATTTACTTGTTGCAATTCATTTGTAATATGATGCCTATAGTGGAAATATCTCTGTTTAATATAGGCAGGTCATATAGAACTGTAGTATATAGCATATGATCATATTACATTGTTTCACATATTTTACAGTAACAGCGTCTACTGCTTTATCAAGATTGTTAAATTATAGATTACCAACTGAGGAAAACAACATACGCTGCACTTTATAGCAACAACAGATAAATCCTGTCTTATCTAGCTACCCGAGTGATATTTTGTGTCAACATAGCACCTCTAGACACATAATTAGTTTCAGGGTATTATATTAAGCTAAAGTATGGAAGTTACAGGATAACAGCTACATTTAACTCCTGACTGGGTTCGCAATGCTTATGTTAACCACAACTTAAAGCTGCTGGCTGTGTGGCAAATATCTTGGCAGATTTGTGATGTTCCTTGGAATACAAAATATTCACTGTAAGATATTTAACATTTTTTGTGTTTTTAGAAGTTTAAATTCTAATATTATGAATATAATATTTGTTTACTGGTTCAACTTTTATCTTTCAGAGTATAGTGGTAAGTGATCAGGCACTAGGGAGTTTCTGAAAGAGTGTAATGTCATCTTTTCTTTCTTTCAACACATATCATATACTACTAAGCATATGTTGCCAAACACTCCCCTCACAGCATTCACTGTTACTTCAGTAACAGTGGTATTTAAACTCATCATTATTGAAGATGATTAGTGTAGCTTCGTGGAACATAAACGGCTTGCAAGACATTAAAAAGAAAAAGCTAATTTTGCACCTCATATATCAAACTCAGAAGTAACCTTTTTACAAGAAACTCACATGACTAAGCAATAATGGGACAATGATATAGATACAAATATCAAGTGGATTCAACAAATAATAGCAGCTGGGGACAGTACTGCATCAAGAGGGACAGTTATAATAATTAAAAACTCATTTAAAGGGAGTATCATCAAACATAACAGTGATACAAAAGGCAGGTGGTGCTACTTCACATGCTCACATCCAGCTTACAAAACCCCTTACTATTAGGTAATGTTTATGGTCCTTGCAGCCATCAACTTGTCTTTCTAATTGAAATCTATAACTTGTTACTAAAACACCCAGACCATCTGATTATAATTGGTGGAGACTGGAATATAACAATAAATCCATCTAAAGATATATCGAATAAAATAATAATCAATCTCCCCAAGCCACAACCTTTCTATCAGAATTAATTGAAGACTTTAACCTAGTGGATCCCTTTGAACTAAACAACACAGATAGTTTAAGACCCAAATATACATATTTCTCACCCTTCCATAAGACATGGTCAAGAATTGACATATTCTTAATCTCACAAAGCATAGCTGTGAACAAAGTACATTATAACTCAGAACCTAGATCAATATCTGACCACTCAAAAATTAATATAATAATAACACAACATAAATCTAGGTTTAGTATATATAATACTTCAAACTGGACCCTAAACTCAAACCTGTTGAAAATCAAAGAAGTGGAGCAAGAAATTGTAGACTCTTAATCAATTAAATGTAAACCTTACAAAAAATAATACTCCTTTAGATATTCAATGGGCAGCCTTTAAAGCCACGGTGAGGGGTATCTTGAGTCAAAAAGCATAATTCTATAAAAAACTAAATAGAGAAAAAATAAGTAACATAGAGGGTAAAATAAAACTAATCGAACTAGAACTACAAAAAAATTACTCACTGACCCTTGAGAAACAAATGGCAAGCTTGCAAAAACAACTAAATGAAATTCTAATGTAACAATATACATTCATAGAACTAAGAATGCTATATAAATATGCGGAATAGGCACAGACCCCCTCCAAAATGCTAGCAAGACTTATTAATGTCAGAAACCCCCTTGTAAAATACAAGAAATAAAATATAAAGATAAAACCCTTAACTCAGATAGTCAAATAATGGTGGCTTTTGAAGAAATATTTCAAAACATCTATGTTCCACAAGATCATATACATGATGTCCTTTTCCAAAATTTTGCAGACAACTTAGAATTCCCTTAGATTACAGATACTCAATCTGACAACCTAAAAAGTCCATTAACAGTAGGGGAAGTAAAAAAGGCTATTGAAAAGCTAAAACTAGGGAGAGCTCCTGGTCCTGATGGGTATGTAGCACAGTTCTATAAATACTTCAAACAACAATTAGCACCAATACTTTTAAAAATATACAACCATATAATAAAATTTGGGATATCAGACCTATATATTAACAATTCCAATACCCTATTTATCCCAAAACCAAACACTGACTCCAAAAATCCGAACAACTATAGACCCATTGCTCTGACAAATATAGATTTGAAGATACTTTCAACAATTCCAGCATACAGAATACAGAAAATCGCTCCACATATAATTTCACCTGAGCAACTAGGCTTTATGAGTCAGAGACAAGTATGGGATAATATGCTAAAGATTGATGTACTAACCCACCTATGCGCTAAGGACAAATGGATGCAACAAAAGCCTTTGACAGAGTCAATCAAAAATTCCTCTTTTTTATACTTTGACAATTTGGATTCCCAAAAAAATGCATACCAATGATCAAAATGCTATGTAGTAAGGCAACTACAACACTTTATATTGATAAGAAAACATCTAACCCCATAAAGATTGTTAATGGCACCAGACAGGGATGTCCACTCTCACCAAACCTGTTCAATTTCTATATAGAAGCACTACTTCTACTAATTAGTCAAATATACTCACCTTATTTCAATATCAAAAAACCCAAATCAAATACACAGCCTTTGTAGATGACCTAAATATTTACTTTCAATACCCTAATACTGATCTTGGTAAAATCTTAATTTCCATAGACAATTTCTCCCAAGTATCTAACTACACAATTAATCCTAATAAGTCAATTATCTATCCACTAAACCCCTTAGGCCATAAGGAATTTTATTTTCCAGAGACTAATATAAAAGTGGAATATACTTTGAAATATTTAGGTATAATCTTTAGTCATACACAATCAGATATGATTAATAACATATTTAAAACTTGGACTAATATAGTCTGCAACATTAGCAAATGGGAAAAGCTTAAAATTTCTACTTTATCGAAGGCCTCAATTGTCAAAATGAGCATAGTCTCTAAAATTTTATACCAGATGAATGCCACTTTCATGAAAATTCCAGCTACCTTCTTTAATAAAATTAAAGTTCGACTAGCAAAATTCATATGGTACCCGAAGGGTACAAGAATTAGTTACAACAAACTAATACTACCAAAAGAAAAAGGAGGTCTAAGCCTTCCAGACTTCCAACTCTACCATGAAATTATTAATGTTAGCTACATTATTCAAATAGCTAACTAAAATCCATTGGGTAATGAATGGTACCCATTATGGATTAAATTATGTCACCAAAATATTATTTCATCTAAAATTAACCTGAAAGTGATTCCCTTCCTAAATCAAGAAACCCTTAAGACATTAAATTCACCCAGTTATAATTAATGTGTGAAATTTTGAAGAAACTGCTAATATCATTAAAACTAAAAGATACAATTTCTCTTCTACAACCAATACACAACAATTCCAATATAAAACTAGCAAACTCTAGGTTAAACTTAGATAAATATCCATAAATAAAAAATCATACAGTATGGGAACCTCTACCAGTTACAAAACCTATCGATGGAAAACATCAAGAACACTGTTAAAACAAGTAATAAATACAATGTGATAATAAAACAAATATTATACTTAGTTAACAAATTAACTAAGGATATTATTGTAAATGAGTAAGATATCAAAGTAGCACAACAAATTCAAAAGTTGCTCTTATACAAAAAGAAAATGCTCTCAAATAAGTATAAAAGGCCCATTGGCTCTCTAAAGACACCAAAGCAAAAATTCTAATCAAAAATAAACCTTGGGACACCTGGTGCTCAACTAGGGACCCAATAGACTACCTATAATACAAACAGCTCAGGAACTATACAAAAATTTCAATCTTACTAGATAAAAAGAACTAATACTGCCACCTTCAACAAACACACCACAACAATCCCCAAAAGTTCTGGGCAGGAATCAACAGACTCCTCTGCCCAGGTCAAACTACTATGCCAAGCCCCTGTACCCACAGCCAAAACTCCCCTGAGGAGACAGTTAATGCCTTCAACAGTTTTTTCATTGAAACAGTTCAGTCACTCGCTAACCAACTAACCTCTAACCACTTCTTCCCAGAGCTACCGAAGCCCACAACTCAACCAACATTTAGCCTCCAACCAGTATCTATGGCTCTTATCCGAGTCCTCCTAAAAAAATTAAAACCTACCACTCTAGCTGCAGATCTTCTACCAGCTGAATACTTGAAAAACTAGCTGATGTCATTGACTACCCTGTATCATTACTTTTCAACAGAACTATCACCGAAGCCACCATCCCCTCCCTATGGAAAATATCACATATCATTCCTCTCCATAAAGGGTCAGCTCCACTGATCTTTCTATCTACTGGCCCTTAGCTATTTTGTCTCCATTAGCTAAAATTATGGAGAAATGTGTCCACAGACAACCCACAGCCCACCTTATGTAAAACAAGCTGTTGAGTGACTCTCAGCATGGCTTTAGACATAATCATAGTACCACCACAGCCCTCCTATCTTTTACTAATACTATAAACCTTAACAGAAACAGCAATAAACTGTCTTCATCCCTCTTCCTATATCTCTTGAAAGCCTTCAATATGGTTAATCACTAGCTCATCATCAATACTCTGAAAGCACTACTTTTAAAAAATCATACCATCCAATGGTTCCAATCTTACCTGCAGGGTAGAGAACAGGCCATTCTCTGGCAGGACAAACTGTCAACCCACCATCCCATTTCCCTTGGGGTCCCCCAGGGATCCATAATTGGTCCCCTTCTCTTTTCCATCTTCATAAATGACATTCACACAGTCATTCCAAATGCTACTTGCATTCAGTATGCAGATGACTTGACCTTAATCTGCTCTGCATCCACAGAAACTAAACTTAAGACATTAACTCAGAATACCTTCAACTCAGTTGAAAACGGGTTGGGTAATCGCCAGCTGATACTCAATCCCAAAAAAAAAAAACAAAATTACTTCTTTTCACTCCCTCCTGTAAGTTTACATCTCCATCTTTTAATATTACATCTAACAATGGGACCTTGATTTCCCCAGATACCCACACCAAACACTTAGGAGTCATTATAGATAACAACCTCAAATATGACCTGCATGTTAACCACACTATCAAAATCATTCATAAGAAACTCGACTCCCTTTACAAGATTAAGCCCTTTCTCACTCCCCTTGCCAGGACAACCACAGCTCGATCCCATCTTCTGTCTACCCTGCTATATGCCTCTCTACTACTCACCAACCTAAACAAATCCTGTCTTAATAAACTCTCAAGTTGCTGCAACCACATAGCTCGATTTGCTACAGGCTTGGCATATAGGACTCACCATTGCACTAATCTTAAACTCGTAGACTGGCTGGAATTTCCTAGCCTTCTAAAATATAACCAGCATATAGTAGCCCATAAAGTACTCAACCACCTTGAAAATGCTCCTGCATTAAACAGCATTATCTTCCCCTATAGTAACTTTAGATCTCTATGCTCATCTGCCAGGCTTATGGCTCCAACTCTTAGAGCCAATAACAGCACTGGAGACTCCCTGTTTGCCAACTCTGTCAGCAAAACATGGAACTCTCTACCAGCAGCTCTTAATCTTGAACTGTCTCTAACACTTTTCAAAATAAAATTTAGGGCATATTTTAAAACACACTGGCTATGCCCCTGTACTAACCCTGATTAAATACTCTCCTAACTCTCATAATGTGTCTGTACTAAACCCTTGTACTCTCCAGGGTTTACATGTAGTGACCAAATTTGCTCTGTTTTCAGATAGACCGTAATGTCGGTGAAATGTATTATTCAAACATATGATTGACTAATGTCTGTATCAATGTATGATTTTTCCAGTGTAACCAGATGACCGACTAATATGTTTTGCCCATTGTAAGTCTTTCAATGTATCTCGTGTTTTGCTCTTTGTAAGTCTCTCTATGTATTCTTTTTTCTCTATAAGTGTATTTTTTTCTAAATGTAATTTTCTATACATCCTGTGGAGCTTTTCTCCCCGGGCCTCCGCTGAAAATGGACATGTTTCCAGTTGGACTATCCCGGTCAACAAATGTAAATTAAATAAATAAATACATTAATAACTAAAATAAAATATCAAAATACAATCCTATTTTCAAAGTATTGGGAAGAAAAATGCAGTAACTTGACAGAGAATCAGAAGGAATTAGCCATTGGAAACACCATAAAACTGACACCATTTAAGAAACTAATATGCACTCAGATCATGATCTTCAATAATGCATACCATACACATCCATCTTAACAAATTTAATCCATCTAACTCACCCTATTGTCCTAATGCATACCGTACACCTGTCCATTTTAACACATTTAATCCATCTAAGTCATCTTATTGTCCTTTTTGTCCTTATAAAGAAGCTGATATTCTACATATGTTCTGGAGCTGCAAGCAAGTTTATAAACTGTGGTGCTCACTGAGATTTCTCTTAGAAAAAACAGGCTACTCAAAATCTACACTATCATGGGAAACAGCGATACTACATATTTTATAGAGCATTATTAATAGCCTCACTAAACACAGCACTATAACAGTATGTGCCTTTTTAAAATTTTACTTAGCCAAAAACTGGCTGGACAGATCCAAACTTAATTGGACAGAATACAAAAACATGGCAAAAAAACATGTATTAGCTAAGAAGCTGTATACCAAAATTCAAAAGAACCAGGCATATTATCAGAACAACTATAAAGCTTTAGTTGGTATTTTATCATGAATTTATCATGTATTTATACATAAAGTTATTTAACACTCTGTTTAGTTAACAGTAGTAACAGCATCAACTAAGGTGACATTTTTGTAAATATGTATATAATGTATACTAGTTTAGATTTTTTGTGCATCATTAAGTTAGTGTTATGCTTCAAGATATACTTTTACTGTATTAACATAATGTATAGGTCAATTGCTTTACTATATTCATACCTCATGACTGAATCATAACACAATCATAACTTCATGGTAATCCTTTGTTGTCAACTTCAGCTAATTTAACATTTTTTTTCTTTTTATTACAGTGTGTGAACACCTAGCTTAATAACTTGCTAGTGGTATGCAAATTGTAACATCAACAGCTTCTATTGTACTGTATATCATTTTTGATTTCAAATTATGAAAAAAAAATTTAATAAAAAGATATTTGAGAAAAAAAATATTTAGTACTGGTAGACTTTTATTCAAATTGGTTTGAGATCGACCTACTACCTAATTTAACTTCTACTTACAGTCATTACTAAATTGAAACGCCATTTCTCAGTCCATGGCAGTCCACAGAAATTAATTTCTGACGATGGTACTCAATTCACCAGTCAATTGTTTCAGAGATTTGCCAGAGAATGGGACTTCATACCTATTACTAGCAGTTCAGAGTATCCACAAACTAATGGACTTGCTGAACGTGCAGTACAGAGTGCATAGCAATTACTTGAAAAGTCAGAGCATGACAATACTGATGTTTTTTTTTAATTTACTCAATCTTAGAAACATACCCCATGATGATATACTTTGCTCACCTGCTCAGAGACTTCTATCTAGGCAAACCAGAACAACATTGCCTATCTTCTCCTTCTTCTTCTTCTTTCGACTTTTCCCGGTTAGGGGTCACCACAGTGGATCACCTGTCCTATCATGATTGGCAGTAGAGTTTTACGGTGTCAAGTTGCCACACACACACACACACACACACACACACACACACACACACACACGCACGCACGCATGCACGCATGCACGCACACACACACACACACACACACACACACACACACACACACACACACACACTCATACCTAGGGCCAATTTAGAGTGTCCAATCCACCTTTAGCATGTCTTTTTGATGTGGGAGGAAACTGGAGCACCCGGAGGAATCCCACGCGACCACAGAGAGGACATGCAGACTCTGCACAGAAGGCACCCCATCTAAGGATTAAACTGGACAACCTCTTGCTGTGAGGCATCAACGCTAACCGCTGCACCACCGTGGCCACCCCTAACAACATTGCCTATCAGTTCTAGTTTATTAAGGCCCAAAGCTGAGAACAACCAAGCCATCAAAGCCCAGTCATCTAGAAAGCATTTTTTCCAAAAGTCCAGCTATGCCAAGTCGAGGAGATTTCTTCGTCCATTGAAAAAAGGAGAAACAGTAAGGATGCAAACAGTGAAAGGTTTTGACTGGATTGGTCAAGTAATGAGCATTTGTGCTGAGCCGAGATACTAGTTTCTTAAATCAGAGGGTGTGGAGTACAGTGGAAATCGCAAACATCTTCTTCTTGTAGCAGAACCAATACTACAGCATCATACTTGTGATAAAGACTCTAACTCTCAGAGCAATCCAGATGATATTCCTGTTTCAGAATGTATCTTGACTCCTGATACTGTGCTGGCAGATGATTCCAGTGTTCCTAAGACTGAACAGTCAGCAGAGACACTCCCAGTTGCTAGACCAGTTCCTAAATTTTATGTCACACAATATGGTCACATTTCAAAGCCTAGTGTAAAATGAACAGCTACTTGGACATAGTTGTATATATATATATATATATATATATATATATATATATATATATATATATATATATATATATGTGTGTGTGTGTGTATCTAGCTTTGTATAATTACATGATGGAAATCATTTCTATTCCTGTCCCAGAGACTTTCCATACTCTGGAACAAACTACCTATCTGTATCAAACAAGGCTCCTCATTAGCACTCTTCAAGAAAAATCTTGATGATTGGATGAGAGATAGGAAATTCACCCCGGGGATCACTTCTGTGGCTCTGCTTGACAGGGGCACAGGAAAATAATTTTCTTGGGTGGCAAAAGTCAGGGTACCATTTGGCTAGGCTTATATAGGCCAATAGCCTAGTACCTACCTATGAACCTATGAACCTATGTAAACTGCATATTCATTACTATCAGTGACAGTGCTTAACTTATTTTCTCAAAGAGGGAGGATGTAGAATAACAGGTGTGTTGTACCTTTAAGAAATATTTCCAAGATCTGTGTGTGCATATAAATACCAAGCATGTGTTAACTTCTGTGCCATTTTGAAGGTGCAGCCAGAATATGCATGATAGCTAGTTTGTTTATAAGTTAAAGTTACTTAACTTCATTTATGATGTGTCTGCATACAATAAAGCCACTTGAACAAGAACCCATGATGCTTGTTTGTTTTATCCTGACCTGGCGAGCGACAAGGGTGCAGGCCGGTTTGTCAAGACCTCTATTTTATCTTTTTGTGGTTTTACTATTCCTGTTGCTGTGAGGTTTCCTAAGTACTTGGCTTTCACCATGCCCAGTTTAGTTTTCTTACTAGTTATAGTCAAGCATGCATGTCTTATAGATTCTAACACAGCCTGTAGTTTTGGTGAGATTCCCAGTCCCGTGAATGAATTGTCATATCACTAAGCTATGCTGTATCACATCATGAATGAAGGCTCAATATTTTATTTCGTAGATGTTGAAATGGTGCTAGGACTATGAGTAGGCCTCAGTGGTCACATGATGTACTGAAATACACCATCAAATGTTACAGATATTTTTTTTTCATTCATAGAGCATGTAAATGATATATGTCAGTATCCTTTAATCAAATCTAGTGTAGTCAAGTATCTGGCCTCTCCTAAGTTGTCTGTCAGCTCAATCAGTTCTGAGTATGGAACAGCCCTTAAGCTTTGAAATGCTATTCACTTTGTTAAAGACAATATGGAATGTAATGCCTCCATCAAGTTTAGGGACAAGCATAATTGGATGGGTCTGTTCACTTTCTGACTCTTGTATAACCCTCGCAAGGGCATCATTTCAACTTCTCTTGCTAACAGTTTTTGTGAATCTGGTACTCTGTAAGTTATCAGTCTAATCTTCAATCCTGATATTTTATCTGTGTTATATTATATCAGTTTAATTCTTCCACACATTTCTGAAAACAATCCTTTAGCTCTTAAGAGAAATTTTCTTACTTCTTGATTTTTGTACTAAAGAAAAGGAGTCTTCAAACAGTACTACAGATAGATATCCTGTGATATCTCATGTACAGACTTCAGCTTGCAATTTAACCTCAAAAGTTCTCAGTTCTTTCCATGTGTCCAATATGTTAATTTAGTAGATTTGCTCTATTTTTGTCTGTTTGTCTAGACTTAAAGTAGCCCTTACCACTTAAGAAGAAATCTGATTTTTGTGGATGTCAGTATAACTCAGTGCCAGTCTTTCTACATAGGAAAAATGGAAAGATCATTGAAACAGAGACTCTAAGAGCATATATATAACATAAGTAAAAAAAAAACAACCACAAATGCTTTAGCTAGACACACCTTAGAAAATCCCACTCACAAGTTTCTATTTACTATTCTCCATCAGGAAAAACATAATGCTCGGGGGCAGATTCGTACATATTCTCATATTCCCCCAGGCCTTAATGAATATGCCTCAATTAAATGTATTTTAAAGCTGAAAGTATTAGATAGGTGAAAGTTATATGTTCATTGAATATTGATTTGTAATTTTTATAAGCTTTAGATTATTTTAAAGGCAACATAGTTTGTTAATGTCTTAATATTTTAATGTTCATGAAATCTAAGTATAATGTGTTCCAGTTTTAAAAAGGAAAAGGTTTTTAAGCAAGGTTTTATGTGTATGATAACTTCAGTGTTTGTTCTATCAGTCTCTTCTTGGTTGGACTTATTTAGTTTAAAACATTTACATACTTGATTGTTTAATTAAATCGGTGATTAACTAATTAATGAATGTATAAAAACTATAGCATTCTAGGAGAGGGATGTCTGAAGAAGTCTAAGCATTATTTTAGACAAAAGCGCTAACATTAAAGTCTTCAGAAGATTACAGCTATTTCGTTTTTTGTGTTTACAGATTCCAGTATAACTAGTAACTGATCTACTGGTTTAAAATCTCTTAAATAGGCATTCTTATTATACACTCTTTGTTAAAACTCCTGAGATGTCTTCCTGCATGACAGAGCTTACATTATCTGTTAGAATAAATATTTGTTTTTTACTATGGCCTATGATCAATTATCCAATCTGTTGCTATTTAGACTATGTTGTGTTTTGGACTTTCATCTCCCCTCATTACCAGTTTTTTTCTTACATGTATTCCTTTACTGTGAACATAATCAGCTTTAGTTTACTTTGCAAGCTAGCATAGTTTAGTTGGTATAATATTTTCTTCTCAAATTTCATTAGTAATGTGATCAATCCCTCTTGTATATCAGCTGTAAAACATTGAAGGTTTGCAAACCCAGCTGAAGCCTGTGGCACCTCTCTTACAATTAACAGTACATAGGTATCAACTGATCCCAGTTTTTGATCCTGGTGTCAACAGCATAGAGTTCAGTGTTTTAAACCTCTCTATCAAGCCATCATTCCGCAGATAGTACACCGATTTCTTCAGTTTGACTTTAAAGCACCGTTATAAGCAATGACATTCCCTAGATATAAAGGTATTGACTTGGTCAATAAACAACTCTATAAGGATACCCTCTCTGGAAAATAATAGCACCATGCCCTTGGCAGTAACCTTAGCATGCAGTAGAATTTTGTCATGGCAATGCTTTTAGAAAATTTTGTAGTATAGTCAGGTATTACTAGTATATATTGATACAGTTTATTAGTGGCACACAATTTCCATAGCAAGATATCAAACAGAACCTCTGTGATAGGCGGTAGGCTCAGTGGACTCATATGAATGAAGCTATCTGGCATCCTTAACTAGAAGCACAAACATTTTTGTCTCTCTTTCATTTTGCTTGGACATTTAAAGCTGACTAACATTCTTGCCTTAATCTTGTCCAGCCTCAGATGTCTGTCTAATATGTGACTATGGGATAGCTTCATTACTAAAGTCCTATAAGGTTCTGGCAGTATCACATGATGTATAATATCTTCCATGTCTGTATTTAGTTATTATTAAAGGTTGTCGTTTTTTATTCAAAATAGTGTTAAGAATTATGGCAGCATCCTGTTTATTACCTGCTTTATGATCTTGGTTATATTCTGCCTTTCACTTCTTAAAATATCTCTAACCATTGTATTTTTTTAAAGTTTGTGTGACTTAATTGTGAGCCCACTAACTCACGCTTACTTTCTCCGTAGCTTGTCCTGAGATGGAATGTGTATTTTCCTCACTCCAAAACACTGGCACTACAGCTTGTTCATAGGTCTTATCTTAAAAAGGGTAGTTCTAAACAAAACAAAATGCATTTTAGTTTAGTGTCTCAGCTATCAGTACAAGTCTCTTGAGTGCTTTCTTTATTGTTTTGGTTGCATTCCCTCAATCCTACTGTGAATCTACAGCACCTTTCTTTTAACTTCTTTGACTTTTATTTCTTTCCTTCTCCATATTGCCTTCTTCTGCAACGTATGTCTCAGAACAAAACACATCTTTAGTTTTACTTTTTTCTTTACTTACAGTTACCTGATGCTTTGCGTTCATAATTCTGCACTTCCTTATCTTTCTACCTTTACTCGTTACTACCATTTGTTTTCTTTGAAGGCCCTCATAAAAGTACCCAACTCCTTCTGACTGTTTCACTGCTAGCATTCCTTTTGTCTGTGAAGATGTCTGTCACATGTTGCTTTTTGCTTTTACAGTTTCCTATACATTATCCTTAAATTTGTATACTGGTATCTTTTATGCTTTTGTGCCTCTAGCAATGTGCTAGGCTTCTGATAACAGACAGGATCATTTTTATTGTCTAACAACAACCAAATTCTCCCATTTGCAGTTTTTATTCTGGCTTATTTCTCCTAGTTTTGACCCCAGATCTTTATATGATTGTCACTGTTTTGCCTTCTCCTTTCTTTTGCTGAATATGTGGACTGTGCTGTTGTTCTGCCTCTTTGTGTTACATGTGTTAATCTGCCATTCTGTGTCTGTGGATTGTCCCTCCTCACACATTTTCCGTAGTGCTGTAAAATGGAGACAAATATTTTTATAATATATCATGAGTCAAATCATTAACAGGATCCATGTGGACTCCCAGCACTGTTTAAATTTCTACATGTCTCAGGACATTCTTTTTTTAATCAGGAATGCATAGTGCCACCACATTTGGTTGTTGCTAATCTTGTGCTTGCATGCCTTGAGACCTTTGACAATGGTAATTATTTTTTCAGAGTCTAATAACTTGAACTTCCCTTCCCCCTAGAAATGCATTATATTTAACTAGCTTATCTGTAAAAAATATATAATACTGACTCCCATTCTAGTTGTAGTCTTTTCAAGTTCCATAGAAACAACTTTACTGGTAGAACTGATTTCAATTTCATAACTCTACAAGCTTTATCTTGACTTTAAGTAGTGGAAATCTTAAAAATGTAACCCCTCAACATTTGAGCAGATTATCACATCACTTGCTGTTTTTTCATTTCATAGAAAGTAGCATATCTCTTACTACACTTTTAGGCTGAGAAGCAGATTACATTTTAAAGACTGTGTCATTAACTAGTAAGTGTTCTACTAAAGTTATTTAGCAGAGTTCTCGGAATCACTTTGCACTGCCCATTTTCTTATATTATTGGGAAGTTCTTTTAAACCTGTATACTGCTAAGGTTTCTAACATTTTCAATTTTTCTGTTGCTCTTAGGTTCTAGTCATACCCCTATATTTAATAAAATCCATGTAGGCACAGTGTAGAGCCTACATGGAATGTTACCGTGTCCGTATACACAGTTCCATCTCAGCAGCATGCCATGCATATTAATCATGGTGCATTGCCGAGAGAGAGCCGTGGAACACAGTTATTGAATCAGTGTAGGGAGTGTGGTGCTAACTGTGTCCGATAGTCTGATATACCCCTGCCTTGGATGTAGTTGTTGTAAAGACATAATCACTGATATTTGTTTTAAACATCTTATGAATCAGAAGAAATATGAGTTCACTGTTTATGCTGATTGTACTACTATACATATTGTATATTTGGCTAAATGTGTTCTATGTTATGTATTCTATATAGATAAATGCTCCAGAAAACTAAAAAAAAGTATTATTGAACATAGATCTGAAATTAAAAGGAAAATGGCAACTAATGCTTTGTTTAGACACATATCAGATGATGGTGCTGCACATAGATTTAAATTTAGAGTTATAACTGTGATTCAAAAAAATTTGAGAGGAGGAGATACTAACAATAAATTAGAAATTGCTGATTTTAAATGGATACTTGAACTAAATGCAGAGAGGTTCCCTGGCTTGAATGGGGCTGTACATTTGAAACCTGTTTTGCTTAATAAGCAAATGAGTTTACATCAATAATTTGTCAAGTTTTAATAATTGATTAATGAATGTTTTAAACTGATTGGTTGGCTGTGTCTGATGGTATGTATTTAAATGATTTTAATTCATTATTGGCTATACACTGATGAAGGGGAAACCCGGAAGCTTTATTTGTATGGTTTTATGATTAAATTGTGAACGTGAACATTTCTGCTGTTTGTTTTCTTTTATTTTAACCATATTCATATCAAACACAGTTTGCTGCAGTATCTTCATTTATTCTAGTTATATAGGTACACTTGATGTGCAAGTGTTCTGTGTAGTTGTGTACTTGCAGTTATTACTGCTTGCCTCATACTGTCCCATGTGGATAGCTTGAGATGTACATAAGTGCTGCAGCCGCTATAAGGCACTTTTACACATAAATAAAGGACAGACCTGTAGAGTAGATAGCAGTACTGTTATCAACTATATAGCCTATAATGGTATTAATGGGCTGTATTTTTCTCTCTCCCACCACCCCTTATCTTCATATATTTATTATTGTTATTCATTAGTTATGGTTTACTATTAACATATGTTGTTCCATAAAGTTTATTTTGAGGCATGTATTTTATTATTGTTATATATTACAATGATCGCATATTAACATATTTTGTCGAATTATCTATTCTGTTCACCTTGTGCCATAACTGTTACTAGCATGCTGTTAATATACTGACTGCTCTGTTATTTATTGTTGTGTTTCACATAATATGCATTGAAATGTAATGGGGCTATTTCCAATGTTCTGGCATGCTGTTATTACTAATAATGGTTTTGTTCATAGCTAACCTATATGTAATGCCTTGCCTCCATAACCACAGCACATCAGGGTAGGCCGGTTCCTGCTGATCCACCTACCCTACCTCAGCAGGCTGTTGCTCCAGGTCCTAGCATGTCTGAGATGCAAGCCAGTGGTGCCCTCCTCCACTGGCCCTGCACCACCTTTGGGTGGAACTGCCTCAGAGGATAGGGCCCATCCCCCCAGACCAGTTATGGAGGTGTGGTAGTCACCCAGGAACAGCTACTGGCCATGGTGTGCAGGATTGTTCATAGGAGCTATGAACATTGCATGCACCATATTGAGGGAAGACTGGACAACCTTGGGTGGATGGCTGGCCCTGGCACCCAACCTCCAGCACTGCCATCTTTGGGACAGTGAAGGAGCAGTGTCAACTACCCATAGGTGGGGATGTCAGTCAGACTGCTGCCATCTGGAGGCACATGCACTTTGGATTCCACATCACCCTCTCCATCTAAGATGTTTACCCCCTCATGTGACATACACCACACCTGTCTGCTGTCTTGTCTCTCTCTTGTCTGTCTGCAGTTGCATCCTCTCCAACCCAACTTATCTCCACACATGTACCTATATCCTATTCCCAACATTCCACTCTCTTATAAAAAAAAAATGGGGACCTGTCCCACCAAAGTAAATTGTCCCATACATAGCTCTCCATTTCACACGTGTCCACTGGACACAAGTAATTTGGTCCAATTGGTTTGTCAACACATTTATGTTGTCCTCACTCCACTGATGCTTGAGAGTCCAAATTCATCCACAAAAATCTGTCAAAATGCACAGCTGTTGCTGTACAAGAAATCAAAAGCTATGGTTGTTACCTACACCCTTCCTGCACTTCCCTACCTGCCCTGCTTGCCCCCATTTCACCACTGTCTTATCACCCCCTTTTTCTTTCCTTTTTAATTTTTTTGTTTGGGTTTATGCAGAGCTAAGTGAAGCGCCGTGACACACAGCACAAACACACTTTAATGAGCTTTAATGTGCCTTAATGATCTTATGTGTTTCTCACAGTGTTAGACACCTGTACAAAATAATCACCCCACCATGTTTCAAACCCAGGTCCCTGTCAACTACAGCCTATTGCACTAACCAGGCCACACAGATCTTAACTGTAACAGGTGTTTACAGTAAGACATACTGATTGCCAATAACAGACTGAAATCAAACCTAATGTGGAAAATGAGAGTGTATCTGGGGCTCTGATGCAAAAATACACCTGTAAACAGCCAAATAAATATTAATGGTAGTATGTGATGCCTGGGATAGCAGGTATATCTTCTCTTTTACCTGCAGCATCTTTAAACACGCCTGATAAGGCATCAATGGCACAGTACATATGTTCGAATGGGATCCTGCTGCAGAACAATTATCTTTGAAGGCCATGCACATACTGATGGATGCAGACAATGTGTATAACAGCCTGTATGTCTGCAGATATATGTGTCAAATGTACCTACTATAGCACTGACTCAGTAGCTTAATCTCTTAAATGCTTTGCATACAGAACTTTTTGCCACACATAGTTCTGGGTTCGAATCCAGTGTGTTGCACTTAAATTACATTGTTGTGAACATATCAAGTAATGACTGAGTCATGCAGTTTTAATCCCCGTATGTTACTGCTATTGAATTATCTACTACCCAGTTTTACAAGTCATAGGTCTGCAGGTAGGGACACACTGCACATATTCGTATAGACTAACTATATGTTATCTACTACTCCGCTACTGGCACTGTTGCTTAACAGATATCCCTTAAGCACATGCCTCAATTGGACTGTAATGGGTACCCTTACTCTGGCTCTGCTGTAATGACAACACTGCCACAGCTGCCACAGTTACATGTACAGCTTTCTGGCCTACAAAGTGTTCACACTTTCCTCACTGCAGCCTGGACCATACACGGCTGTATATTAAGGTAGCTGCTACAGACCGATCATACCTCCCAAGCTCCTATAAAAAGGGATCCGGACACAACCATACATAAAGGAGGGGGGTAAAGGCCCAGAGATAGGTACATGTTTCACAGTTTGCCACTACAAAGATAGTAAGAGGATAGAATAGCAGCTACTGCATTAGCATGCATATTCTGACAGGCATGAAGTGTGATACTCACATGTCTCTCTCCCCTTACTGACCTCAACCCACAATGTTTGCCAGTGAACTGCCAGATGACCACACTGTCATGGGACACTGATCAAACAAATTAGACAAACATGTGGACATACTTCATAGGTTCATAGGTATTTACTAGGCTAATGACCACAAGGCCCTTTTTAAGCCTAGCCATGCATCCCAAATCTCTGGCAAGTTCTGCTACCCTTGATAAATGTAAGCATGGGCCTGGGAGATGAACCATTTACAGGTTACCTGTGTCCATTGAGACATAGGTGCCAAACCAGGGATTAATTTCTGGTTTCCCCTCCAATTGTCTAAGTTGCACTTGAATTGGGTTAGGGAGGAACTCTGCTTCACATGGATGGGGAGCCGATTCCATAGACGGGGTAGTCTCTGGGATGCATACCTATCTCCATTCATACATCTCTAAAGTGGGCAGTATTTGTATTTACCCTCTGTGATGCTGTAGTCTCCACACCTCTGTGATGTCCATCTCAAAAACTAAGAAAGGGTCTAGGGCCTACATGAAGGCCTTATATATTGCACTGTGGTGCCATGTCATTGGCTAATGATAATGCAATTCAGCTGTTTTTAATGCAATTAGCAATTCTGAGCCACAGATTCATGCAGAGGCAAGTACCTGTTAATGAGCATTACCTACAAAAGGCAAGCAACTGCTTATGGGGAACAGGTCTGTATGTGGTTTTACTCACACAGACAGTGTATGTGCAAAGCATTTGCAGAAGAACACTTCAAAAAAGGAATACACCACTCTACCAGGTATGTACTAGATTTCCCCATAAAACGGGATACAGATGGCAGGATGGAGGTATGGGGAATAGGGATTAAAACAGTAGGCTTGTATCAGATCTATGATATTGACATGTCAGTGATACTATGCTGTCCAATATCAACAGACATGTCCTTGCTTTGACTTGCATCTCTGCTCTGTCCCTGTCAATCCCTCCTGCAATGGTCAGCTGTTGTGGTAAAGATAGTGGAGTACATGTAAGACACAGTGACACTAAGTAAGAGTGTACACTCTTGTAGCATAAAATGATGTACTATAATTCACATCCTCTCAGTCTGTCAGTGTGACACATAAATAGTACTAACATTGTAAAAGTGTCCCTGAATGACCCTGATGTATTCTGGCTAAGTCTCTGTTTCGTGGACATTCATCCCTGTCTGGTTGGGCGCTATGCGTAACATACCTCTTAACCTCCTGCAGTAAGAAATTAGGACAAAAACATAATTAATGTGGGAACAAAGGCCTAAATCAGTGACAGGGTATACATATTGGCCATACAAAGTATGAATGTTAACAGACTGACAGATATTACTGTAGCATAAGTGTTTTCTGAGGGGTCTGACTGGCAACAATTAGAATCTGCTTTAATTTTGTGACAGCAACCATCAATGATTGGACAACCATTTGCCAGACATCCACAAGTTTGTGCAAAAAGGACCACATCTATGAGGCAACCATGGTGACATTCTGCAAACATCTGCATAGTTGAGAGATATGATATGATACCTACAAGGTACATATACTACAGCAGGTTTGCATTGCTGTCTGTCATTGTGGCACACTGGTGTTGCCGGACTGTTCCCATATAGTTGTTGCAATAGCATACTGCTATTTGTCTGACAGTGGCCATATGACATAGTGGGGATTTGTCCATAGGGGGCACACCACAGTGCACTGCAGTGATGGGTGTAGAGACATAGAGCAGAATCTGCCATGGCACACAGGGACATTACTCAGTATTGCTAATATCTTGGTGATGGCCACACATGTGTGTTGCCAAACTGTGGGTCATGACAGTGGAAAGTGCAGGCCATTATGGGTGTGTAGGGTCTGTACATAGTGGACATCCACATATCTGGTCCTGTAATATGTTCTGCTCTTGTTGTCTTGCAGGGACTATGTACTGACAGAGGCATCCACTATTTTCACCTGCAGAGAATGATGCTATACTGGATACCCTCAGACCGAACCATCACATCCTGCTTTCAAGGGCCACCACAATCATGAACAGTGGGCAGCATTGTGGGATGACCTTGTGAGGGCTAGTAATCAGATTGGCCAACAGGACAAAACCTATGAGCAGGTCCAACACTGGGCCACAGATATGGTCAGTGCTGCACATCAAAGTGCAGCTGCTGTTGCCAGGGATCATGCTGCTACCAGTGGTGGGCCTGCAACAGAACAACCACTCTCAGCCACAGAAGAATTCCTGGTGAACCTAGGACCAGCCAACAGGTCCCAGGTGCGGAGGAATTCCTGGTGAACCTAGGACCAGCCAACAGGTCCCAGGTATCCATCATGCCATACCTCCTGGAGGTGGGTGCCACAGAGTCCACATCAGAGGAGCATCCAGTTAAGCTTACTATGTTCACCAATATAGTACATTAGTGGTCATTGTGGCAAGCTCTATAGACCAGTACATGGGTGTCAGGTCTATCTGCATGGGGGAGGAGTTGTGTTTTACCCACAGTTGTGCACACATACTTAGAATGTCAGCAATATAGCCAGTATCACATTAGCTACTGTACATGCAGATATATGGACATATTACCTTTTAACACTGCAACATTTGGTGTTGCTGACAATACCTCTCCCTCACCTTTTCATAGCTCCATCAGGTGTGGCCAGAGTCTGTGGTCCTGTACCTGGTAAGTGTGATATTATTGTTTTACAGATCATATATACCATATGAAAGTTAAGGGCTGCCATTTTGCCTTATGCATAACTGTTGTTCTTAGCCAGAGTAGAATAGTTGTATGTTCCATTACAGAGCAGTTAACTACAGTGCATAGCCTAGGGAATGAATGTTGTGTATTTGCACAAACATTGACATGTTTGCACTTATAGTTATGAGCAACTACACAACCTGCTATAAATGATGTAATTACTCCAAGATGCTGGTTCAATCACAATAGGGAGATGGTACATACCTGAGGCAGTGATACTACAACTGGCATATAATTCTCAAGATAGGTGTACTGGGTTTTATGTGTAGTTCTATCACATATCATATCATATTGTATACCTCTCAAATGTATTGTACTGGCAACATTACCTGGATTTAGGTGACATGCATGTTATACAGGGCCTCAGTTGTCTGGGTATGTTGTTGTGAGTTTGTGTGTTGTGTATGGGATCAGAACTGAGAAGATGTAGGACATGTAATGCAGTTATGGATCCTAATCTGTATGAGTCTGTGTGGATTACCATACATAATAGTGCAGGTGGTAATGTACTGCTTTGTCTTGCTTCTCACAGGTGAACATGCGGGTTAGAGTCTGTCCTCCTCACAACCTGATGTCAGTATCTCATCGGACTCTGATGATGATGGTGGCCATAGTGAGGCACAGGTGGGGTTATTGGTGGCTGAATCTGTCCCAGAGGTTAACATCCCTCTTCTGTCACCATTGTCCTCAAACACAGTCAGTATGCACACACATACCCAGTCACCAGAGGCCACAGATACTGGACAGTCAGAGAGTAGCGATATAGTACAAGACAGTGTGAGAACTATGGCATCAGTAAGTATAGACACTGGCCATAGGAGGTCCCACACTGACAGATTGACAGGGGTGCTTGAAGGAGGACTGCTGCCCATCCACCTCCTGTTGCAGGTGTCACATCAAAGGTCACTTGCCACATGTTTTGGGCTGTCATGAAGGCACAGACATGATCTGAATGCAACATGAGATGGATGCTTAGGGTTATGGATGCAGTACAGTCTGACATCCGTGACTGCCTCCCCTACATTGGTGACACCCTGGAATGTTTCACTGATGTAGTGGACAGACTAAGGACTGAAACAGTGTCTGTCTATGAGTGCACATTTTCTGTGCTGGAACTTGTTGTTGGAGTTGCGCATCAGACACTTGGATGTAGGCCAGCAACACCATCTGCTGAGAGTCCATGTGGCTGTGCACACTTACGCTCATGTAGTGTCAGTGCCTCCAGCACTACAGAAGAAAGTGTGCTGTCAATACCACAATGTTGCAGGTCATTAGGCACTTGGTCCTAGGTGGTCCCATGGGGCCACAGGCCCGGCAGACAGCAGTCACCATCCAGTACTAGCATCGGATCTGACCTTGGGTATGGTGCTGCCCATGCTACTCCTGGTGAAGCCAGTTTTTGTGTTTATGGCTGGAGATGGTGAACTGTCCACTCTACCATGTACACTCCACAGCTGTCCACCATACACACATGTAGGGGTAGCACTGGGCTTGACTATGTACACATGCAGGTCCCTTACAGACACACATGGAACCTTTCCATGGCCCATCTAACCAGCACCCCTTCCTGACTCACACACATGCTGTCCACTGTTTGGCACAGCCTAGGCCTCTGGCACCCCCACACCACACCCTGTGCATGTGATGATACCTGTGCCACATCCCTGCCATCTGTGCCATCGATGCAGGGACCTGCGTATATGTGTCTGATGCACAGGGTGACTATATAACATTACATGTGTTTGTGTAGTGCAGTAGTGTTATGCCATGGCAGTTGTTGTGGGCCATGACAGGTACCTTATGCTGGCATGTGTCAGGATTACACATCAACCCTTATGTAAATTTGTTGCCTGATGGTACACTGGCAGTAGTGGTACAGAATGACAGGTGTGTCATGGACCTGTGTATGTTTTTGTCCCAGGAGTCTGAGTGGTTCAACTATGGACACACGGTGGCAATACAGCAGCACAGGATGACAAGGCAGCACAGAAGAGATATGACATCAGCAAGGTATGCCAGTATACATGCATGGCTCCCTAGGTGCATATGTGTAGAAAGGTGTGTCTGGAACAATGGAGACAGTCAGCGTCATCATGCTTTCATACCCTATGACACACTCTACTATCCTTGATACATGGCACCTGGGAATTCTGCATGTACAACTCTAGGTGGTGGCGGACATCAATTAGGCTTATGTAGAGGAGGGCAATTTAGGGCCAGTGGCTAGTCACATGGCCATAAAATGCATAACCAATGCATAGGGGTAGGGCACATGAGCATGTCTCTAGTGCTGTAAGGAGACATATTTACACATGCAGAAACACACATTACATGCCGTGAGGTTAGAACCCCTAGCTATCTAGTATTACACACTATAGCTTGCAGCATTTATCATATGCCCCACAATGTTTATCTGATTTTACATTGTTAGCTAGTGCTCTTAAGGTGGATGACATCAGCAGGCCTTGTAAAGGAGGCCAATGTGGAGGCCAGCAGCTAGTCACTGGGCATAAAATGCATAACAATTGCACAGAAATAGCCCATATGGCCTTGTCTGAAATGCTAAGTGGGGATATATTTGCATACATACATACACACACAAGTTGGACAGAGATAGCCCATATGGGCTTGTCTGAAGTGCTAAATGGGGATATATTTACATACACACACAAGTCAGATGCTGTGAACACACACACATGTGCCAGGCTGTTTATCTGATATTATACTGTCAGCCAGTGCTCTTAAGATGGATGACATCAGCAGGCCCTGTGAAGGAGGCCAATGTTGAGGCCAGCAGCTAGTCACTTGGCAAAGGAATTTAGAGGCCAGCAGCCAGTTACAGGGCCATAAAATGCACACCAATGCATGAAGACAGCCCATATGGGCATGTCTATAGTGCTGTGATGGGATATACTGATACGCACACACACAGTTGGAGGACTTGAGATTAGAATGCCTACCTATCTATTATTACACACTACAGCTCAGCATATGTATCAGATGCACCACAGGTTATGTCTATTGTATATGTTGATGGATGCACAGTACATGTGGAGTACACAAAGTGGCCTTGTGTCACTTAGCACATGTGGCCTGCAGAGTGATACTGCTTAGTACTGTTATTGTATTTAGTGTCCTAGGGGTGGGATACCTGGTAATATCCTTGCTATGTGTGTGCACTTACCAGTCTAGCCATATATGGCTGTTTGCAGTTTGATAGGCAGGCATGTGGCCAGGGAAAATATGGCCTGTCCAAGGCATGCGCTGCACCCATTGTACATTACACCACCTGCATGCCTGTGTCTGTCTGCAGAGTGACAGTCCGCAGGCACAGGGGTCTATGATTGAGTGGATTATGTACTGTTGAGGCTTTGATCTGGTGCCATCGGACAGCTGTTGTGATGTGTATGTGCAGATAACCCCAGCATTCAGGGATATGTGGAGACATTTGTACATCCCTGCCCATATCTATATAAATGTGTACAACAGGGATGCCTCCTTAATTGTAGTTGTGTGTATCAGTAATGTAAATGTGTTATGTAGATTTATGTGGGGGACTCTATGTATCTTTGAACTTTATATAGCTATATATACATCTTGTTTTATATATATATATATATATATATATATATATATATATATATATATATATATTTTTATTTTTTATTTAACATTTGTTGACCGGGAATGTCCGACTAGGTTCCACAGAGCCTGTTTTCAGCGGAGGCCCGGGGAGAAATGCTCCAGATGCATGTCTTTGGAATGTGGGAGGAAACCGGAGTACCCGGAGGAAACCCACGTGAACACAGGGAGAACATGCAAACTCCACACAGAAGGCACCCCAGCCGAGAATCGAACCGGAGAGCCTCTTGCTGTGAGGTGACAACGTTAACCGCTGCACCACTGTGCCGCCCATATATACACACACATATATATATATATATATATATATATATATATATATATATCTGTATATGTGTGTGTGTGTGCCACATACTGATAGAAACACTAATCAAGTGTGAGGAGGATAGTGCAAGGCAGATATGTATACGTAGCTGTATTTATTTCCACATAGCAGGTCTTTTAGCAGTAGAGGCAATAGACTTGGGCTCAAGTTAGCTAGTTAGTAGGAGTAACCTCAGTGGGATTGTCAGTACTTACAATGTGACTCCAGACCAGAGCTACCTGTACTCCAGTCCAGGATTATTGTATGCTGCAGGCCATTGGCTGCTGCACATGTTACCATAGTACTGCAATTCCTGATATTGTCCAAGGCATTCCCTGGCTATTTGCTGACCTTAATTTGTGACTCAGACTTCAGAACTGTACAGAGCTTCACAGACTGCCCAGACTTTCGCCTCATATTTTTGGCCCGTTTCACGTAACATTGTGATTTTCTGGTGAATTACTGGCAAATCAGTGACAATTGAAGTAAATAAATAAATGCAGACATTTGAGTTTCAGACTTCGTGCATATCAGGAGAGTCACGCTAATGCAAGACCTGTTATTCTATCAACATTCTATGTTTATAGGAGCAAATATTTAAAACCTGCCCCAATTTGTGGGCCTTGGTCCCACTTTTATTCACTTTATTTGGCCAAATTTCCTGCTCTAAGAGGTTGAGAGGTATGCTGTGACTGGGGTACTTGATGTAATAACACACACAGGGTGACAGTCTGCATACCTCTCCCTGTACATGTTTTTGTAGAATATCCAGCATTTCACCCCATATGTCTGCTGTGTTTCTCATACATTTGTAGTTTCCTGGTGCTATACTGACTTGTTGTACCGACTGACATATTTAAGTGATAGCCTTTACATCCTGCAGCAAATCTGACCTGTTGTAGCCTAGTTATACTAGCCACCTGCTAGGCTACGCAGAGTGTGTATAATGTCTGTTTGTAGATATGGTCCTTTGTGCCTCCATTTACTCTAGCTTTGTTCAGCTGTCTTGCAGTAAAAGATTGAGGGATTTATTTATTTTATTTATTTATTTAACATTTGTTGACCGGGAATGTCCGACTAGGTTCCACAGAGCCTGTTTTCAGCGGAGGCCTGGGGAGAAATGCTCCAGATGCATGTCTTTGGAATTATGACAGTCTTTGGGACTACCGCCATATAAGTACCTCACATGCAAAAGACATTGGATGCTGCCAGATTCAAACCATCAGCACTATCACACATACTACTGTCCCTGGCCCAGTGAGCCACACCAGCTGCCAGACAGAGAAGGTTCATTCTTCACACTATCAATAAGATAGAGGAATTGTCTGGTCTGCTGGTATATCATTGCACACTTACTTTTACAGCAATTTTATGGGAACACTAATATGTTTGGGGTGGGGGATGACCAACCTATGCTCTACTGGTATAGGCAGTTGTGCGACTGTTCTGTGACCCCACTATTTGGTATCTCCCTAGAATACTGTCATGGAGTTTCCAACCATGTGGCCTAGTGGCTATTATAGGGCACATACTAGTGAACAGAGTGCATGTTGTCCCAAGTGGCTGTTAGATCTGTACATGTAGCCCAGTAGCCCACTATAAATCTCTGCAAGTAGCCCAGTAGCACACTATATATAGCCCACTATATTCCCTTGCATACATGTGGCAGGTCCATACATATGCTACCATACTGTAGTATCCCTTACACGTGATGTACAGGAGAATGACTTACCTTGCGAATGCAGCAGTTGGCAGACCTGTAGTTTGGGGCTGACTCTGATTCACACAGTCCACAGCCAATACATGGTGAGGCACAGGTTGTGTGTGCTGGCTGGTATTTTTACTAATCGTGTGCTATGCATTGTCTCTTGGGCAAGGCCAGGGCATATTGGGCATGCCTAAATCTGCCTACAGTGACAATCTCAGGGGGGGTTCCTCCTCTGAGTCCCCTGTGGGTGTGGCTGTGGTGACCTAGGCACTGGTGAGGGGCTGTGTATCCCTTCCCTTTGCTGATCCTGCTGCAGCTGTTTCCGCAGGACCATATTGAGTAGCATGGCACATACTGTGAACATCTGTGTAAATGTGGTTGGAGAATACTGAAAGGCTCCACCAGATATATCGAGGCACCAGAACCGTGACTTCAACAGCCCAAACACATGCTCTATGATGTTCCTGGTTTGTGCGTGTGTCTCATTATAGTGATCTTCAGTGGGTGTGTGTGCATTTCTGATGGGTGTCATCATCCATGGTTCCAGTGCATAGCCAGCATCCTCACATAAAAGGCTATGTGGGATGTTCCCCCTAGCAAACATCTGGTACAGCTGTGATGTGTGCCAGATATAGGAGTCATGATAACTGCCAGGCTGCCAGCACACACATTCATGATAATGCCCTGGGCATTACACATGGCCTGGCAGTTGATAGAGTGGTACCTCTTGTGGTTGATATAGATTCTACCCTCTTCACTGGGTGGTGCCTTCATGTGTACATAAATGCAGTCTATGGCACCCATTACCTCAGGGTAATGTGCTACAAGGTAGAAGAATCACATACTGCTGGACTTCTCCTCAGGGGTGTGGGGAAAATAAATGTTATCACTAGCATGTGGTAGCATGGCATCCAGGAACTGGTGAAGTAACCTGGAAGCAGATGCCTGTGAGACCTCCATCATGTCCCCAGTTGGTCTTTGGAAAGTACTTGTAGCTAGTATCCTAAGGGCTACACATACCTTTGTTTCCACTGGGATGGGTTCCGCTCTGTTGGCTCAGGGTCTGAGTTGAGTTTGGCAGAGCTTAGTGAGTACTTGTAGTATGTCCCTGTCCACCCTGTAGTGCTCTACAATCTCCAGCTCATGTAGCTCTTGGTAGGTTACCCTGGGCATGAACACTGTTGTCCTTCTCAGTCTAGGCCTATGTTCAGCATTAGCAGCAGCTGCATTGGCCTCAGCATCTAGCATGTGCATATGTAGCCAACTTGCAGCAGGCCCTAGATTCTCTAGGTTAAAATTCCCAAGTCTGTACTCCAATGGTGCAGAGTATGGGGGAAAATAAGATGAAGGGTGTATGCATACTTTATAGTGCTCTGCTATAGGTGTAGCCTGTTTGATTGGCTATCTATGATGCATTCCACCTACCAAGTACATCATTAAGAGGTTTAATGGTCCTAGTTTAAGTGAAACAAGGCTCATCAGTAATTAATATTGGCTTTCTCAGAGAAATTTTTTTTTTGACAGCCTTGCTTGCTGAGCACTGCAGCGTGCCATGCAAACCCACTCTGCACAGATAAATAAGGCTTAGCAGTGATCAGACATGCCACCATGGAAGGTCACATTCAGCATGGCTGCACACAATGCAAGCACTCTGAAACCTGCTGAAAACACTTGCCCCTAAGGTAAACAAAGCTCAGCAGTCACCGGACACCACCCCCCCCATGCTGAGCAGAGTGGCGAGCCGTGCAAAGAGGCACCGCTGAACTCCAATGAGCTTAAAAGTTTGTGGACACACAGGGGGTGTGGTCTTCTGTGGACACCAACATTGTTCTGTCCCAACATGGATTGGATCTGCGGACACAGATTCCACACAGTGTCCTATAATGCATTCCTGTTATATACTCACAAATTCTGTTTTTTTACAGTCTTTTTATATATCTTTTTTCCATGACATCATGTTTGTGCACTGCAGCGCGCAGTGCAAACATACCCAGGTTATTAAAAAAAATAAAATTATTTTCCATTATTTTCCATATGGTTTTGGACACACAGTGGTTATGTTTGCACAAATCTGTGTCCTCTATACTATTTCCGCTACTGTACCTACACTTCTACAGCCCCTGGTGTCATTTTTACATCCTGTACATGGAATTTTTCCATGTACATTACGGACACCAACACGGGTTCTTCATGGCTGGCTATCTGCTTGCTAGACCACTCTACCTGCCTCATTTGCATGCATTTTACCTGCTTATGAGGTGAATGGCATCCCATGGACACTTCCGTGTTTGTACACCCATGCATGCCCCTCAGCTCCGTTTACTGGATTGCACATCTGCTTACTTCCATGTAAACACCATGCCACATGGCAGATAAGTCCATGTAGCCTTTATTAAATCCCCCCATAGTTTTAAAATAAGTTTTATTTCATGCATATTTTGTCTTATTGGTAGCGTTAAAAGATCAGTTATTAAATTATACTTCTTGTTCCTCAAAATTTGTTCTAGTCCGGTTCAAAAGTTCCTTTTAAAGTATGTCATGGTTCATCTGATGCTTTCCTCTATGTTTATGTATATTTTGACTACATGTCCTGTCAGCTCTAGAGACAGAATTTTTGTTCTGCCTGTTTGAAGTTCTCTATAGTTGCATGCCATTCAAATGCCTTCTGTTTGGATTTCAGGTTAAATTGCAGATACTTCCGTGGTATTAACAACTACAATATCCAGCCAAACTGTTGCTGCAAATTCACCAGATCCTGATCAGTTTCTTCTTTTGACTCAGTAAACATTCCATTGTTCTCTGTGATCGACATTGTTAGGAAACAATGGAAGAAGAAACTAACATCCAACAGCAAAAATAACTCAGGGAAGTTCAAAACTTAATGCACTTTGTCACAAAGTTATTGTGTGGAATGGCATATAGACAGTCCTTTGCCATCTGCCTGCATTCTCTACCGAAGTAAGATCAGGGACACACTGGAGGGACTTTTTTGTGTAAAGCACATGTTTATTCTCAAATCACAAAGTAATTCAAAATAATTGCCTACTTGGTTTGAATCTGGAACTGAAAACAAAACAGTACCTTTGTTTGCTTTCCACAAACTATTTACAGAACTGCACAGTCCCTCCAGGAAACAGAACTGCACAGTCCCTTCAGGAAAAGGCTTCTTTTTATAAATCCCAGATTATAGACCTGAGCCAGGACCTGATTCCAGCACTGTATTCCTGGTGATTCGTTCACAAGTTCATAGGTTCATAGGTTGGTACTAGGCTATTGGCCCTAGGGCCTATGCAAGCCTAGCCATAACAATTCCCTGGCTATTTCTTTCCACAGTATTTACTTCTCTGGACCCCTGTCTAGCAGGGCAACTGACGTGATCCCTGGGGTGAATTTTCTATCTCCTATCCAGTCAACAAGGTTCCGTTTGAAGAGGGCCAAAGAGGCGCTCTGCTTGACATGTATGGGCAGTCTATTACAGAGTCTGGGGATTCTCTGGGTCAGGAACCTATCCCTCCAGCATGTTTTGTTCATTGAGATGACAAGGTTTAGATCCCTGGAGCATGTGTCTCTGAGGGATTGGGATTTCTTTAAGTATAGCATGTCCAACAGCTCTGGGTTTGACATGGCCTTGTATGTTAAGCAGAGATCACCTCTGAGTAGGCGATATGCGACAGAGTATAGGTGGAGTTCTTTTAGATGGTCAGCACAGATCATCTGCTTTAGGCCTGTGATTCATTTAATGAGGTATTTCTGTGGCCTTTCCAGTTGTTGCAGATGTCTTGAGAGGTACATACCAAATGGGGCATTGTATTCTGTAATGGGTCTAATGAGGGATAAGTACAGTAGGACAATGACCTCCTTTTTTCTGGATGAAAAGCCCTTAGTGATGAGGTGTGCCACATAGACGGATTTCCTGACTTTTGTGACAATGTGGTTATCGAAGGTGAGACCACTGTCCACCAGTGTCCCTAAGTCTCTTATCACACTTTTGGTGTTTAGTTTACTGCCACCTATGTGGTAATTCATGGGTAGATGTTTTTTCCCAAACGGGATAACTATACATTTCTTGTCATTGAGCTTGAGCCCATGGCTCTGGCACCAAGCATCTGTTTCTGTAAGGCCCTTTTGTTGAATATCCACATCATTTGGGAATTCAATAATGGCTCCCAGTTTGCAGTCATCTGCAAACTTTGTTAGCTAGAGTCCCTTTGTGTTGCCCTGCACTTCAGAGAAGTAGATGCCAAACAAGAGCAGTCCCAGGATTGAACCCTGAGGTACTCCATTTGTCACTTGTCTGGAGCTGGATTTGGAGTTGGCTACTTTTACAGTGTGGGTTCTGTCAGTAAGCCAGTTGGCAACCCATCAAATGACGTAGGGATTAATGCCCAGCTTAGTAAGTTTATCTATGATTCCAGAGTGGGGGATGGTGTTGAAGGCCTTGGTGAGGTCCGGATAGGCTGTGTGGACCACCTTACCCTTGTCCAGGGCTCTGGAGACTGATTCGAAGAAGTCAATCAGGTTCAGGAGACAAGATCAGCCCTTCATGAACACAAACTGAATGGGGTACAGTGTTTGAAGGTTGCCAATGTCTTTGTTTATAAGTTCCATGATAATATGTTCCATGGACTTGCAGATCAGTCTCGTCAGACTGATGGGGTGGTAGTTCCTGGGATCCAAGGTAGATCCCCCCTTGTGGAGTGGGATAACTGTAGCTCTGCGCCACTCAGTGGGCATGAAGCCTGAGGTGAGGCTATGATTAAACATGGAACTTAGGTGAAGTGCCAGTTCATTTTGTAGTTCATGTAGTACACAGCCTGGGATGTTGTCTGGTCCCATGGATGCTGTATTCTTAGCTTTGGAGAGTGTGTTTCTTACCTGTGTGACCATTATTACCAGAATTTGGCAATCTTTTGGTATTGAGATGGGTCCTTTAGGGGTCGAGGGGGGTGAAGTTTGCACTAAATCAGTCTGCCAGGATATTGGCAATATCCTTGGGATCAGTATATTTAATGCCATTCTGTTGTAGCTCAGAGCAGATCTGAGCATTGCCATTTAGATTCTTGACATAGCTATAAAATGCCTTGTGGTTGTCTTTGGAATCTTTGGCAATTTTATTTCCATAACTAGCTTTGAAGGATTTTATGAGGGATCTCAGCTTTTTACTGCAGCCTTTTAGGGGTTTTTTTGCATCCTTGGATTTTCCTCTTTTTTGCAACAGTTTCTTCCTTTTGTTGTAAATTTTTTTTATGGCAAGGGACCTCCAGATTGGCTTCCTTTTTTTGGAGGAGAGCATCTTGGTTCTATTGGGGATGGCACAATTCAACAATTCATGCACGAGTGGATGTGCTTGTACAGTGCCTTAGTGTAGGATTCAACAGTCGAACCTTCAGTTCCCATCTGCATGGGTGTCATGAAGTTTGTCACTTCTGACTTGAGTAGCATGAAGTTGGCTTTGGAGAAGTTTTTTACGGAGGTTTCCTTACTGGGGTGTGGGGGTGGGATGTGGATGTCAAGCGTGATTAGCTTATGGTCAGACCTGACCAGCAAGTGGGTGACCATAGGTGTGGAGCATCAATTTCCTATGTTGATAATGACCAGGTCCTGGATATTGGAACCCCTGGTGGGACTAAAGATTAGTTGATCCAGGGCATTGGAATTTATGATTTCCAAGAACCATTGGGCAAAGGTGTTGGTACATGAGTAGTTTTTCCAGTTAAAGGCAGGGTAGCTGAAATCACCCAGTATTAGGGTGTTTGGTTGTATCTTAATATTTTCCAGTATGTTTAGAAAGGTGTAGTGAGAATCTTGGGGCATGTTGGGAGATGTGGATTGCAGTCTTACCTAGTGTTAGTTGCACCTGGAGAATTTCAGACGCATTGTGTTGGGCAGCTAGCCTGATGTTGTGAATATCCTTAGTGAATATGGACACTCTTCCACCTTTAGTGTTTTGGACCTGGTTTGGTGGCCGAAAAGTGTGATAAAAGTTGTAGCCTGGTATTGCAGGGGTGCTCTCTGGAGCCTTGAACCAGGTCTCAGTTACTGCACAGATATCGATGTTCTCCATCTTTAGGAGTGCCTTGAGAGATTGCATTTTGAGGTTTAGACTTCTAGCATTGAGTAGCATTACCTTCAGATTTTGAATGCTTGTACCTGTTACGGTGGTGGTTTTGTCCTTTGAACTTTGGCTAAAAAAGGCACTATGGGGGGGGGCAAGAGCCTTAGCCAGTAACTTGAATCACAGTGGCGACAGTTGCAGACCATCTCTGGCAAAGCATCATGGTCTGTCGATCATGTCATCCCAGGCACACAGATACTGAATTCCCTTTGAATGACACCAGAAGCTTAGCCAATTGTTGAAGTCAATCATTTTGCCCTTATACTGTGGCATCATTCTCAGCGAAGGCAGGATGCTACTCAGGGCTAGAGTCATACCTGCCTAGGCCACATGATGCAAGAGCTCTTCCATGTCTCTTTTCATGTAGTTCAGGGAGGTATGTCTCAAGTCATTCACTCCAGCATGGGCTATGACAGAGTCATATTTGTACTTGTTGTGGAGGTACTTGAGTGCATACATTATGTGGCGGATCCTGGCACCTGGCAGGCAGCTGACTATAATTTTCTCCTTGTTCAGCCTAGTGAGTGAGATATCAGTGTGCCTGACTATAGAGTCACCTATGACTAAAGTGTTGGGTATGTTGTCTTGCCTTAGGGGCTGTTGTTGGGTGGCACATTGGTGTTGTGAGCTATGTGACACTTTGGTTGTGATTGGTGTTTGTTTGCATTTCAGCTTCGGAGGTCCTTGTTGCTTGGACAGGTTACTGTTAAGGGCCTCCACATATGTAGGTTTAGTATTGCTATGTGTGGGTGTTGGTGGTGTGGGTTTAGAAGGGCTATGTGTTGCTTGAGGTGTAGTGTGGGTGTTAACCTTCTCCTCTTGACTGTCTAGCACAATCTTGGGTGGAGAGAGCTTTGTCCCCATTTGGTTATGTAAGTGCATCTCTCACAGGTTGTAGTGTTGGGTGGTAGGAGGAGAGGGTTGTCTGTGTACACGGCAATTGCTGCATTGCCCCAGTATGACCAGATTCACCAGGTGGACAGGAGAAATCACCAGAAGCTGGCCCTTGGACATACCTGGTTTGGTGCTTTTTTTTGTAAAGTACAAGAGCTGTTTTCCCTTACCTTAGCAAGGTACTTTGCAATTATAGGCTGTTTAGTGCCTATGATTAATTTCTCCTTATTAATAAGGAGAGTTGGGTGCTTGTATCAATTTAAGACTTCCTAGTGCATTTTGGAAGGTTTTAAAGCAAGTGCTAGTCACAGGGATGCTTAAAGGTAAGATGAAAAAAATGGTTTATCCTAAACACTGCAGTGTGTCCTAGAGGCATTAGATGTCAAAGTAGGTAACTTAACTTTTACTTGTCTAAAAAGTAAAGTTATAGTGGAGAGTCACTATTTTTAAAACAGCAGGATACATTGAAAGGGGGTGGTTACTTTTGTATTCTGGTACAATGGAATACAGTAGATGGCCAATAATTTAAATAGCTGAAGGGGAGTGATTTCACAAAATGATAATTTTGTGCTTACTCACACAAGCCAGTAACAACAGAGAGGAAATGAGATATATGGTCAAATTAACATAAGGGGAAAGCAACTAGAAAGACAGTGGTGTTTAAGAACACTACAGTAACAGGGTGGGAAGCTGGGGAAAAAATTATGCCCGACTCACAAGATATAGAGCTGCAGTCTCTTTTCAAGTTTTAATATACAGTTAAAAGCAGAATACAAGTAAAACAAGGTAAATAAAACAAATCACAGTATTCAAAATAGAAAAAGGCAATAAAGTAATACAACAAATAAAAAGCAAACTAACCTTTCCCTCACAGCAAAGTGTAGCAAAGTCTGGGTGAGCCTTTCTAGTACTTTAGCTTGTAGTTTAGGTGATTCCTCCTGTATACTTCACAAGTTATTTTGCTATTGCACTTTATCTCTTTTTTTGTACAGCATTAATTGTTAATCATCAAATTGCTAACTGTTCCTGACCAACACCGTAGGAAATTCTATGAAAAGCACACATACCCTTTTCAAATTCAGCATGTCACTACTGTGAAACAGTATATGGTTTACTATAATGTTACTAAAGGCCAGGATTTTGTCAGACAGAATCTTGAGATGAGCATACCAAAAGACTAAAATGTTGAAACCCACAAGGGTGAAAACAATAAGTGCTGAAACTGCCTACTGCTGTATATTCAGGAATCAGTGCTAACATCTTAAAGTTCAATATTGTGAGTCTTAAAATTTGAGTCTTTATATAAGAGTGTGTGTGTGTGTGTGTGTGTGTGTGTGTGTGTGTGTGTGTGTGTGTGTGTGTATGTATCTATCTATATAGAGTCCAGTTGGAAAGATACCATGCAGTACCGTGGCACTTAAGAAGTCATGAGCTTTCAAAGTCTGCTTCCTATAAACCAGGACTTGAGTCCCTCTGCCAGCATTTGCCTTCTGTCTAATTCAAAGCAAGGCAAGTAACCAATGCTCACAGACTGAGTCTCTGAAAGGCCCATGTAAGGCAGTGCTCTAAACTGTTTAACAAATGTAAATAAATAAATACATGGGCTGAATCTGCAAGACTTCCTTGAGGCTCAGTGGTCCAGCCCAATTAACAAATACAAATGAATCAATCTAAAAATAAAGATGCGAATCTATTGTACCAGATCCATAGTGACAAAAAGCTATGCTTAAACAAAACAAAACAAAAATAAATGGAAAAAAGTTAGTCAGTTGCCATTTTTTATATTTGTCTTTGTAGAATAAACTTGAATTGTGAGTTTATTTGATGTTATTCCTATTATACAATATGAAAATGAAGCTAAGGATGTGTATTTGATGTTATTTGCATTGTTACAAAACATAGGTGAAAGCCAACTCAGTGGTATAGAGAAAAGGAGCCTTAACTATGACTTGGAAGGCCTGAGAACAGCTTGGTCACTGATGGAAGTAATGGTGTTGGGAGGGTGGTAAGGGAAGACCTGGCATATTGTCTGCTTGCATATTTGAAGGGGGGGGGGTGTAGGATTTAATTTTGTGATCTGGCACTCCATCCATGATTGGACATGCCATGGTTCCAGGACAGACTCCTAATAAAATTTGGCATTGCAGGATATGGCTGGAGATAACTGAAGCTTCATATAATGATGCATGTGAAATTGACATTTCTGACCATTTAGGGCATAGAAAATCTTTCCCACATACACAATGGCATATATGATGCTACTAGAAGCTCTGCTTTGCATTTTTACATTCCCTTCCAGAGCTACTTCTTGGGACAAAATAACAGGGACACTAAGTTAAGAGCAATAAAAATGAAAAGCAGTAGGTGGTCAGCTGTAAGGCACATTGTGGGGAGGGAAAATTTGAAGATGAAAATCAGACAAGTGCTTAATGCCATCCTTGTTAATGTAAGACATTTCTTTGTAAAGGTTGTTGTTTTATAGCTTAGCTGAAAAAAAATCATTAAGTGAAACTAACTATCATATTCAGTAATGTTTAGGAGATACTATGAAAAATATGACAGGAAGAAAATAAAAGTAGAACTGTCAAGTTGAAATGACCTTTGGGAGAATGCAGCTATCCTTGTAAAGCCTATTTGTATCTACTGAGCAGATATGAATACCACAATACATCTAATGGGGCCAACCTTACAACCTCTCTATTATCTCCCTCTCTGACCTACTGTCTGTTACGACTTCCCTGATCTTCTCCTACTCTTCTTTAATAATTCATCTCTTATTTCATAAATACTGATGCTAAACATTGTGTTTAAAATCTCTGTCTTACCAATAACCAGATTGTATTTCTTCAGTTCTCATTGAACATGGAAAACTTTGGTTGACATTTCTATCTTTTCCTGATATGCCGATCAAGACCACCTTGGTCAATATGAACTTGTTTTTCAGGGGACTATAAGACTCAGCATATTGATAGTCATACTGGCAAATAAAACTTAATGCAGACAAACACCCAGGACGAAATGACAGCATAAACATGAAATGTTTTTTGTTTGCATTGAAAATTACATTTTTTAAGTCTTTCCTTTTTGCCAACACTACAATTTGTTCAGTCCGCATTTGCATTGTTATGATTGGCTGTTTAACAACAAGAAAATATTTTATTAGAGTTTGACTAGTGAAACTCTAACTGAGGTAATGAAGCTCACAGTTTGTACTTTTACCATGAGTATTTCATGATTGGATGCAATAAAGGAAGGAAGTGAATGGTCAGAATGATAATTGGTCAAATACAGATCATATTATTTTTTGGTACATTTTTAAAACCACAAGTTTTCTTAAGTGTATATGTTCTGAAGAAGTTCTGTCTTTATTAATCAAATAGAATGAAAGTGCACATCTTTCATTTGAGTCTGAGTGGTCTCCTTCTCCTTTTCTGTAGAATCTTTTGTTTTTTTCAGCTTGCTTTGCTGAGTTTCATTTTGTTTTCCTTAATATTTAGAGTGCTCTCATTGCAGCTTTCTAATATTCTTTCCTTCCTGAGACCCTAGATGACCTTTTACTTTTCCTCACTATTTCATTTATAAAAAGAAAAACTGCAGGGAACCACCACGATGTAGAAATCCACAATTTAATTAAGAGAACAAGCGCTTTCACGCACCATCCCGGTGCGCTTCATCAGGTTACAATTAAACAACCAAAAATCAGCATTTATATATAAAAACACCATCAATTATCCCATCAGGGTTCCAATTAATACACATTAAATATTTAAAAGAGAAATGGTACTTCATGTCATAGAAATTCTCTCCTATATGCAGGAAAAATAAAATAAAATGAATCATGCGGTTCAAAAACGCAACGTGACAACCAAAAAGAGAAGAGAAGGCCTCATACAATCATTACTTCTCAACCCATTGGTAATAGTTTAAAAAAGTTTAAAAAACTTTTTACCATTCTTAAATATGCTATCAGCTTTATTAACAATTCATAGCGAACATAAATAATGTGTTCAAGCCATGAAAGCTTAACCCGTAAAACCCCCCAGTATATATTAACCTAATAGTTATGGCACATTAGCGTATCACTTGGCCAAACAAAAGAGACCATGCCTTATACATCTGATGTTGTCTCTATGTATACAGCAACATAGATGCAAAGGTTCAAGCACATAATTGTGGATGTTGACAAATAAATACAAATAGTATGATATACGATATGCATAAAATGAAATAAAATAAAAATGAGTAAACTAAATATTCCATTTTTCATGTCATAAAATCAAATATGACAAATACTACTAGAACACTTGATCAAGGTAAATGTCAATATAATCAAATCGACTTGATCCTAATAACACATATTATCCATTAATAATAATATTAGTATCAATCAATAACATATTTAATATAATAAAATAAGAAAATATATTTGATGTAAATAAACATCCAATATATGAGGCCAATGCAGTCATCATCTAAATGGACCCTAAGAGAGCCGGTCTAATACTGTAATATACACATACTATAATACTGTTTCATTTATCTGTTAGTTAAAACATATTGGCCACTGATTTCTTTTGACCTTGACAATCAATGTTGTCAAACAGAAATTGCAATGCTACTACAAATTAACAGACTGAAATAATGCAGGATGCTGTTGTGACCATTTATTGAATTGCCAACAGCTAAATAGATTGGAAATTTAATATATTTCCACATTAAACATTTGAATAGCAAAACACAACATAAACGTTTTATAAACAAAACTGAATCAAATGAATCACCTACATCAATTGGATCAGCCTAAGATGGTTGGAGTACGACTCCTCGCCTATTCCAGCCAACTGATTGGGGGCATGCAAAGTGCCTCCTTGGTTCCACACTGCATCTAGACTTCCCACTGCCTCAGATCCTTTATGCTCCAACCTTCTGAAAATTCAGAAAAGAGAGAGAGGATAACAGGGGGGGAACAAATGCACTAGGACAAATACGGCTTAAGCCAACAAGCATGTGAGCATGCTGTTCCCCCACCTTTTGAGATCAACAATCAAGGAAGTATTGTAATCAAATCTTTTTTTTTTAAATAATTGTCTTGTAAAAATCACACTGATTTCAGATTAAAGAGATCCCAGCTTGGGTCATTTAAATGGACTCCATCCTATTGTAAAAATCAGGGTCCGGGGATTTCAAATCAGGGTGTTCTGTGACTGAAAAACTGAATAATTTAGACTCATCATGGACACTGTGATTAAGGAATCTCTGAGATATTTCCATAGCTACAGGTCTGCATGCCCCATATCAACACACCTTGGCAAAATAGATGACCAGACTAAAACCACAGTTGGGAAGTTCTGATACAAAATATCCAAATCTGCCAAAATGTTGCTGAGTAACATATATTTTTTAATAACTGTTAAATCTTTCCCACCTAAATGAATAATTTAAAAAGTCAGTAGATCTGCTTCTATATTAACACAACATTCAAAGAGAGACAATAATTGTAGCCAGGATAGACCCGGAATGCCTATCCATTTGCCAGAGAAGAAGGAAGAATGGAGAGAGCAGCTTATTCCATTGATTCTTATTCAAGATCTGAGACCTGCTCTTTGTATGAAGGAATGACCAGTGACTCATATTATATGCAAATCTGTAATGAACAAAAGAGAAGTATTATCTAAAGTAGTTCAAATATGCATTTGATTTCTACCTCCCCACCCACTTCAGGTTGTCACTGGATTGCACTGCCCTAGTTAAGTCAGATGCTGTCCCAATTCTTAGTATGATGTGTAGCTAGAAGAAGCTGATACACCTTGGCTGCTTAACCCTGTCTTGAGCATGCAATTGGCTTCAAGTATGGATAATGTTTACCCTTTGGGGTGGTGGAAAATAGGTCTGCTGCCTTCATATTGTTTGACTAAACTGGACACACTGTAAAGGTTCTCTGTTTATTAAGGAAAATCATCTGTCCTTTGCAGGATTGATCTGTTTTTCATTTCTTTCAGCAAATGATTACCTGCTGCTCATTTGTTATTACTATGTCTTCCAGGTGAAGTGAGTGTGCTAATTCATTGAACCTGAAAGCTGTTGCATACATCCATGTGGAAGTGTAGCCCAGAGAATTATTAATCTAAATGCTTGAACTGATTCTTTTACACCTCTAATGAATATGAGAAGTAATTGTGCACCTAAAGGTATTGACTTTATATGACTCCAGCCTTTTAACAACAGATTTATTGACCAATGATTTGGGAACAGGGACGTCGGGAGGCATACGCACTGTACTGATTTCAGTACAACTTATTTAGAAGGGGGGCGGGTAGCGTTTTAAAGTTTGACTTTTTTTTTTTCCCGCGCTTTACTGGCACGATGACGTCAGCTCATCAGGGCAGCCAGTCGGAATGGAGCTCACCGCGCATGTATTTCCGGCCAGTTCAAATGCGTTTTTAAGCGGGCGTTATGTTGAATGTAAATGAGCGGGAGGATTCAAGCGTTATGGTTATGTTGGTCTCACTTCAAGGACTTGGTAAGTAACATGAAGTGTGCGTGTGTGTTGTGGTCGTATTTAATGATCTCATTTTTGTTATTAGCACCAAGTCCAGTTTCTATCAAATGTAGCAATGCACTGTACACTGTTCCAAACTTTCTGTACCCAAATGTCACAAATACTTATCCTATATTATTTAAACTACAAATGCCATTTCCTTGTAAATACAGGTGGGGAAGGATATGCCTCTAAGATATCCTAGGTAAATATCCATGTTTAAAAAAACAATTCAATGTTTGAGTCCGATTTTCCTTTTTTACATTCATTAGATAGTACTCGCATATATATGCATTCATTCTACAAAATTGCTGAATTTGATAACTACTGCTTATTGTATAGAGCTGTTATTCTATTTATCAGTAGTTCAAACCTTGTAGCTCTTGTGAAAGGAGGAGGGTAACTTGATCATTCCCTGTTCTCGGTAGCCTATGTAATGTATATCTCTGCTTGTATTATAGCATCAGCAGTGCTATGTGAAGGCGTGATTAAATCTTGATGGGGCTTGCACCTAGAGAAGTAACTATAAGCATGTAGGTTGAACAGAATCTCAGATACAGGTTGTGTTGAACAAAAAATTGTTTCACCTATACCTGTGCATTTTATAGCAAATTACTCAGCAAATAAGCCATGCTGGGAAAATGAGAACCATATTCATGTGCACACAGTTTAAATAAGACTTTGAGATATAAACCAGCCCTGTTTCTTCCTGAGCAGCCAGTTTTGGTTAAATATCATTTCACTCTGTCAGTTAAGCTAATACCTATAGATTGCCAAGCAAAACCTTACTTTTCATTCTTCAATCCCCAGTAGCTTAAAAGAACTAAAATCATTCTGAATTGCACTCCTTTAAATGTTGAATACAGACACAATGCGTTATTACAAACCTTAAAATGTTCTGTATGTTATACAAAGCTTCCTGCATGCTCTTTCTCCCTTAAGACTCCTTTGCTGTAAGCATCTGTGAATTATGGTATGTCAGTAAAAGAGATAAAGGTTAAAGGTAGCTTCCCTAGCTATTTCATTTAATTGTTTGCTGAACTAGGATAACCAGCTTTATCCAATGATTCCATGTCACATCAGGCATAGATTTGCTATGATCTTTTAAACTATTCTTTATGTATATAGAATTACAAACCAATGCACATAATTCAGGGAATAACATGTTGTATTACTATCTACAATTAGATATGTGAAGAAATTATTTCAGTTCCATGATATTAGGAAAAATGATGCTCAAATGATGCTCAAACAATCTAAAGAAATCAAATAATGATTATTCAAAACTGATGGAATGTAAAGGAAACAATGTCCACTAAAAATGTACACAACTGATTACTAACTAGCTATGTATATTCATTTATTTATGTTTTAGACTCTATATGGTATTTCTTTATTAAGATACACTACTATAGTGTAAAATCCAGTAAATATCTTTGTCTGCCTGTCTGACACTATTTGTACACACACACACATATGCACATATTACAGTAACTTTCAAAACATAATTTAACTTTTTTTTTTTACAAGCTGTTATTCTATGTATTCTATGTATCAGTAGTTCAAACCTATCTTAGACCTAACACATACAGAGCTCTTTCTTTTCTCTCTGAATACACATAATTTATATATCCCTAGAAAGTTGAATTAATTCTGTCACGAAAAGAGTGGTATGCTCCTGACATAAAGGACATTTTAGAGGATCCCACTGTCTTTTCATGATCTAACAAAACCCCTAACTCCTCACAAGGGGCTGTAAAGGCTTCCATGCTGCGTTAGTGTGCTCTTCATCTTCCTCAATGGTTAGAAAATCATCTAGGTAATGAATTGTCTTAGCCTTGTGCACCCTACACTCCCAGCACCACTGCAGCCCTCGGCTGAAGGTTTCAGAAATGGCATACGCTGCAGAGCAGCCCGTTCACGTGGCTGTATCCAACAATATCATTTATTCGAGTGAAAAACCTCAGGCAATCTTTCTAATGGGTAAAAGTCTGAACAATGATTTTATAGCTAGCTTTGCTAACCAAAGATCTTGGAATGACCTGATGATGCAGGCTGCCTCATCTAAAATCACATACTGAACTTTTGAATAAAGTTACTGACAGAAAGGCATGCTGAGTAGCAAAGATGATGTAACAATCTAAATTCCCCTTCTCTTTTCTTGGGGATTAAACTTACCAGAACAGTCACTAACTGTTCCCGGGGGAAGCCAGTAATAGACCAATAACCTTACCTAGTTGTATTTCTTGTTTATTATCAACAATGTCATCCTTCCCTTTGGTTGATTTCAAATTTGAAACTAGTTTGTTGTTGAAAAGAGAAGTGTAACAAAGAAATTCCTGTCTCAAAACCTTGGATTAACTTGTCCACGACACTGCGGTTGGAATATTCCTCTATTGCCTTGGCTAGGGTTTCTGGCTTAATGGGTGAATGAGATGCCATGAACAGCTTAGTTTAGATAAAACTCTCAAACCCTTAAATTGAATCTCTAGCTCAGTAATCCAGTAACTGCTTACTTGCCACTCAAGGTTGTTGCTAACATATTATGCTCTGATTTGACTTAATTTCTGCCAACAGTTGAATGCTGGGAGGAGTTTATTACAATGTGAACATAAGTGGGCAAATCGGCTATTGGGACCAAAAAAAAAATGGCCACTGTTATAAGCCCAGCAGGATTTATTTTTTTGTCCCACTTCCAAGGGTCCTGTGTTATTTGAGAGAGCTTTTTCTAGTATTGTACTAAGCCAAGTATCTGGGAATCTTTGATCCAGGATTATAGCTAGGGTGTGGTGAGAGGGGAAATTTTCCCAAGTGCAAACGGTTGTGGGGCACATTTGGCCATCCTTCATCACAATCTTTCTTATGTTATTTAGTGCAATACTGGTATGGCATTTGCAGTGAAACTGACAAGCTGCAGCACTCCCTGGGTGGTCTAAACTGTAGAAACTGTTTGCTTTTTTTTTTGAGCTTGTGGGGAATGTGACAGTTTTTTTTTTGGCTCTTCACTTGAAGAACTGAAGGGGCGAGGCTCTGGTTCGTGGTATAGGCATAGGGTGTTGGAACAGCCCGCTACAGCTCTGTTTGGTCCCATCTAATTTCCTTGTTAAAGGCTTTGAATTTTCGGAATTTCTGATCATATATTAACCATGCTGATCCCCCCCAACATGCTCAGCCTCTATATAAAGTCAAAAATCTAATAACCAATTATACCATGTTATAGGAATACTTTTGTTATTATTCACTTTGCCTAAAGCTGCCAAAGCTGTGCTTAAGTCCTTAGCACCTGTCTTATCTACATCCAGTAATCTCTGTATTCCTTCAATGTCTGAGAAATAAAATATATGTATGTATTCTCCTTTTAAAATCCTAACAGTTTTGGGAATATTTGCTAATAAATGAATACCTTTGTTTTTATTGCCTCTGTTACATGAACCCATCTGCCTAACTTTGAAGTTCACTGGTGACAACAAAGAAGGATGCCTATTTAATTCTGAATTCCTTTCTGATTACCTGGCTGGGGATTGAGAGGTGTTTAAAAGCAATGCTGACCCCTGATTGGTAGGTACCAATGCAGAGGTGGTCCCTAAACTCTTTTCTAAGAATAAGTCAAAAACCTCCCGTTCCTGATTTGTGATGGTGACATTTAAAATTCATTTAGATATTCATACTGAATCTGGCTAATAATCAAATGAGCATTCAAACTGTATTGCTTCTTTATCTTTGACTTCTTCCTTTGCAGGCGGGATTTTTTATTTTTTTTTTTTGCTGTCATTTCTCATGTCAGCAGTCCATCTTAAATGCTACTTAACTTCTTTTGTATCCTGTTGTGATGCACTGCTTTTCTGATTTGAACTCTTGAAAAATCTCATCTGCTTCAGCTGATAATCTGGCTTTTAATTTTTGGATTGAAGAACATGTACCTGTAAGTTGGAAATCATTTCATAACATTAATATTCACATTAACTAGCTTCAAAAGATTTCAAACTTATCGCTTAAAATAATTTTTTTTACTATATTTTAATATTGTAACTAATTTAGCCTTCTTCTTGTAGATGCTGTCTAAGAATCCTAAAAAGTCAGGAAAAAAGAACAATGCACTGTGGTCAAGCTCAGCTAAGACTTTAGAGTAATGAAGAAATTATAAATTGTTAGAAATCAAAACTTCTTTATTGAAACACATAGATGAGTGCTTTCACCCTTAAATGAGCTTCAACAGGTCTAAATTCAGTTTACTTTATCTGCTTTAACACTGAGATCATTGATAATTAACTCACGCTGGGGCTATAAATGTATAACATAGGCTGTTTATCCAAGCTACAGTAAGATAAGTCTACCTGCTCTGCATGTCTACTCCTATTGGTACCAAGCAGGTTATAGCTTATGTTCTGTTTTCCTATCACATGTGGCTACTGCCTAATTGATACAAATACTTTATATAAATCTTATCCCTGGCTATGTATAACTATTACTATATCATTGTATGTGTGGTGTGTTTAGTATATGCTATTTGCCATACTTAGATGGGGCAATAAAGTACTAAAAATATGCGAGAAGCAATCAAATTAAAATACTAAGTATTATACTGCAGTAATTATAACTGCAGCTAGTCAGGATAATCTGGCTGAACCTGTGAATGGGAGTATCTACCTTGTTTCCTTTATGTCAGGAGCATACCACTCTTTTCGTGACAGAATTAATTCAACTTTCTAGGGATATATAAATTGTGTATTCAGAGAGAAAAGAAAGAGCTCTGTATGTGCTAGGTCTAAGATAAACTGCAGCGTCATATGACAGTGTACCAAACGGGGTTAAATAAGGAAAGAGATAACTGACTTCTGTTTCAGTTTATTCCATCTAAATGCTGTCAACAGACAGGTACATTATAACAGTTTTTCAGGAACGTGTCAAAAGCCCTAGTTGCTACATTAGTAATCCCTATAAAACAGCAAAGTGTAGTTCCCACCATGGGAATCACTGAGCCTCCAGTAAGTGTGTCTTGCACCAGTCCCTGCTGCACAAAAACTTTGCAGAGATATTTAGGGAGAGTGGAAACATATGCAGCTGTACAGAATGTCTAGTCCTTGGCAGAATACTGAATTTACTTGATCATAAAGTATAGGCAAAATATTAATCCATCTATAACTGAAACAAACAGAAAATAATTCATAGATTTTTAATACAGTACAATGAAATGTTAGGTATAATATAAAGACAGAACCTCTGCCATAATAAAACACTGCAGATGTTACAGGTTGTAAACTAACACAAGCTGAGTCTCTGATGGGAGGGATACCACAAATATGTGAATCTTTGTTAAAAAGATAAACAAAAATGTGTGAAGCTAGGGCTAATTAATAAACAGCAGTGAATCTAATCAAGGCAGGAAGGCAGCATTGCCTCAGGCCACATAAGCAGAGGTGAGGGTTTGTTACATAAACTCAGATATATGATGATGGTAGGGTGACTATGGAGGCATGATGGAAAAGGTACATTTTGGCCTTAAGAAGCATCATCAGTTTACTGGTGTTATTGAATCTGATGCAAGTATGGAAAAGAGCAAACTAAAAAACCCAGGAGTCTAAAGCACTTTCTCCTAGCTACCAATTAGTAGGTGAAACTTGGCTGCATAGTAACATTAATGACAATACTGTGAACATAGATGGGCTAACTCCCTTTAGAGCAGATAGCTGTAAAGCACAGAGTGGTAAAGCTAAAGGTGGTGGTGTATGCATATATGTTAATAACAGATGGTGCAAAGACTGTAGGCTGGTTCAATCATGCTGCTCTGAAGATGTGGAAATATAGACACTAAAATGCAGACCTTTCTATGTAACAAGGGAAGTCAGTGGGATATATGTCACAGCAGTGTACACCCCCCTCCCCAGTGTTAGCACCACTGAAGCTCAAAATAAACTCCATAATATTATCTGTGAGCTACAAATCAGAAACACAGACTTTGCACATGTAATAGCAGGTGATTTTAACAGAGCAAAGCTTAAGGGGTAACCCCATTTTTATCAGTATGTGTATTTCCCCACCAGAGGGGTGAATACCTTAGACAAAGCTTACAGCAATATTAAAGGAGTTTTTAAAGCTTTGAAGCACCCCAACATAGGCAGTGCTGATCACACTGCCATCCTGCTTCTGCCTACCTATACCTATAGGATGGCTTTGATCAGAGAAAAAATGACAACTAAACAGAACAGAGTCTGGCAGGAGAGTTCCATGGATTGCCTTCAGGACTATTTCAATACCACCTGCTGGGAGGTCTTCAAACAAGTGGCTACACACAAACTCCAGTAAGACATAGTCACCTATACTGAATCATTTCTTGACTACATAAATAAACGCATGGAGGATGTAACCACCACAAAAGCCATCACTATAAGAGCTAATCTGAAGCCCTTGCTCACCAGGAATGTCTCTGAGCTACTGAGGGAAAGAAACACAGCTTTCAAGGCAAATGACAAAGAAAGGTGAAAAGCAGCCCGATCAAATTTGAAAAAAGCATCAGAGGCAAAGAGGGAGTATGGGAGGAAAATTCAGACCCACTTTCAAGACATGAAAGACACAAAAAGTCTATGGCAGGGGACACAGCAACTCACACACTTAAAGACCAAAACACCCCAATGTGATGGCAGCTTGAAATTCCTAAATGAACTGAACTACTTCTTTGGCATATCTGAGGAGAAAACCATTGTACATTCTAAAACAAACACTGACAGAGGAGATAGTGCTCACCTTAAACTCCAAGGAGATGGGACTTCAGCTTAAGAGGGTGAATCCTAGGAAGGCTTCTGGACCAGATAACATACCTGGAAAGTTGTTGAAGGGGTGCACTGATCAGTTAAGTCTGGTACTGACAGACATCGTCAACCCATCCCTTGCTATGTAGAAAGTTCTCTCACATTTCTTGGAAACAAGTATTGTCCCACTTCCAAAGAAACCCAACCCTACCTGCCTCAGTGACTTCAGACCAGTTGCCTTAACTGCAAAAGTCATGAAGTGCTTTGAGAGGATTGTGAAGAAACATCTATCTGCAGGTCTGCCTAAATCCTTTGATCCGCTCCAGTTTGCATACCAGGCAAATATCAGTTGCACTACACCTTGCACTAAAACACATAGAAGGGAGGAACAACTACGTAAGGCTGCTGTACATCTGTGTTCAACACTGTGATACTGATGCAACTGGTGGATAAGCTTGTGAAACTCTAGATAAACAAGCACCTATGTAACTGGACTATTGACTTTCTGATTTTGTAGACCCCAGTGGACATGTGCTGGAAACAACTCTCAACGCATGGTCCTGAATACTGGTGTTCCCCAAGGTTGTGTGCTCAGCCCCTTGCTCTTCACCATCCTCACCTATGACTGTACTGCAAAACATAACTCAAACCATATTATAAAATTTGCTGATGATACCACATTCATGGTGGGAATGAACATGACTACAGGTATGAGGTGAACACTTTGATTGCTGGTGTGACAGAAACAATCTAGACCTGAATGTTAATAAGACCAAAGAAATTATTATGGACTTCATGAGAAAGGCAGCAGTGCACCAACCACTCACTATCAAAGGGGGAGGTAGTAGAGAAATGGGCCTTCACATCTCAGATGACCTCTCCTGGACTGTTAATACCAACCATATAGTCAAGAAGGCTTAAGAGAGGCATTACCTCCTCAGAAAGCTCAAAAAGCCAGGCTCCCACTGACTGATCTTACCACTGTTTACAGGGGCGCTATCGAGAGCATCCTCATAAGCAGCTTCATAGCATGATTCGGCAACTGCACAGCTGCTGAGAAGAACTAACAAAGGATGGTGAGAGTGACTGAGAAAATCTTGGGCACAAACCTCCCTTCTATTCAGGAACTTTTCTCTACAAGAGCAAGAGAGAGAACATACAGAATTCTAGCTGATTCAACCTATCTGGCTCACAACTGGTTCTCACAACTTGCGTCTGGAAGGAGGTACCACAGCTTCTGTTGTAGGACTACCAGATTCAGGAACAGTTTGTATCCTACAGCTGAGAAACTTATTAACTCGGACAACCATAATGCCTGATACAGTGAAGCCTCCTTTTTTCATTTAATCCTGCTGCTCTGAGTAATTACCACCAGTATTACTATTATGCAACACGATGGCTATACTGAGTCACGTCTAATGTTAACAAGTGCGATACGGTAACAGCTGCTATTCACTAGTCTACGTTTATTTTCTATGTTAATGGTGAAGGGATTTGGTGGTGGGTATTTATTTATTATTTATCATTGGATAATGGGCATTGAGCATGTTTATGTAATGTGAACCATCTCTTGCATGTCATATGTGTAGTTTTTTTCTTTCTTATGTTATTCTCTGATAACACTGTATCTGTTATTTGCACTGCATTTCTCTTGTGAGCTGACATTTGTAATTTCATTTAGGCTGGACTTGTGTGGTCCTAAATGACAACAGAGTTTATTTGAATCTTTGACCAGATCAATGTACAGTACAATGGCAGTGCATTCATATGGTTAACTCCTCTAAATAATTAATATGTGTACATGACAGACCAGAAGAAAAAAATAAAAACAGATTTTGCAACATTAAACAGTGAGTGTATCTAAACCAGTATTAAAATCTGGTATAACTTAATGCAGGAAAGTTTTAACACTGATGCTTACTAGTAATACTATTCCTGAAAAATGCACTAGAATTTGAAATAAATAGAACTCTGTTTTAGAAGCTGGTGTTATATATAAATATAAAAGTGCTTCTAAACCCATGATGTTAACTTACCAATTTTTTTCCTACAGGGTCATATAGTAGTTAACAAATGTAAATATTATGCTAATTAAAAATACAATGAAGAAATATTAAATAAATACAGTAGCTAACTGTTAGTAAAAACTATATGGTCCAGTTTTCTAAGTTTAACTGCAGATCTGATGGACCAGTTTGTGTTCACTCCTGGTTGCCAGTAAGCCTTTAGGTTAATTCGTCACTCTAGTTCATTTTTCTGAAGTATATCGTGTTGCGTTCAAGTGGGTCAGTTGTTGTTCTCTTCACTATGTGGAACACAAATTTCCCATTGTTTCTGTACTGTGAAGCATGTCTGGTTACTGGATTATAAAGAATGTTTAGTTGAATGTCTGATAAGTGTTTAGTAACCCTTACCTTTACCTTTATGTTTAGGGCATTGATAGCCTTGCCTATGAAGAATGTTGTACATGCTGTGCAACTGGCCTGTAAAATACAAACGTGTTTGCAATTATCTCTTGTTGTGTAGTAATAGCTCTTTTTTGAGTTCTATAAAAGCTGTTTTTCTTACTGTGCTTTATATAGATAGATAGATGATAGATATATATAGATATATATATTTATATGGGTCTACTTCATAGGATCAAAATTTCAGAACATTGAACCTCTAATCAGCAGAGACCAGAGGATCAAAGTTCTGAAATATCGAACCTATGAAAAAAAAATCTAAAACACTAAAACTTCTTATTACACATTTTTGCAGGGGGGGGGGCCCCTGCACCCTCCACACCCCCTGCAACTTAAATATACCAGCTCGAAGAATGCACTACAGTGAAGAGAACGATAAAGTTCATGTTCTGCACTGTGCAGTGATCTCCATTCACAAGGTTTGATATTTCAGAAATGTCATCCTCTGGTCTTTGATCAGAGGTTCAATGTTCTGAAATGTTGATCACCTTTTCTGAATGCTGCTACTCACACTTAATGGACTTCTGCATAATGTCAAAAACAGATAAGACAGCAACACCTGTTGCCCTTGCCATGACTGTTGATAAATGCATTGCTGTACATATCGCATGCTGTTATAATATCCATACTTTTTTTAACTAGACTAAATTATTGGATATTGTTAATTTATTGATATATATATCTATCTATATCTATATATATATATATATATATATATATATGGTTCCCCTTTATAATCTCGAAATACTCGAATTTCAGTATTTTGAGACTATAAAGGTGAATTTTTAAAATAGTGAAAGTGCATAATCGTGAATATGAATATCTCAAATTCGCAGTTATGGCTTTGCACTTCCTTACGTCCGGTGTTTTCTGTGGATGGTGTATGGTGTTGTGTGTGGATTTAGGTGCGATTTAAGGTCAGTTAGTGTTTTGTAAGGATTTTGGGTAGGAAACTGAATGTATGTGAGTGTGTTTGTAAGTTGTACTTGTGGGTTAGGGTAGGCAGGTGAAAGTATGAATGTGTAAGTGTTGGATGTGTTGGTGTTTTGTATATGTATGATGAGTGTGTCTGTGTGCAAGGGACTGTGGAATGTCTGGGTGTGAGTTTGCTGTCTTTTCCTGTTTGTGTGATCTTGGAGTTAGTATATATAAGTAGGGGGGTGTGGGAGGCACAGCCCTCCACATGGGGGGTGCAGGTGGAGCTTGCCCCCCTGCTTATATGTAGTGTAGGTATGTTTTGTGTTTTTGTGTTTGTGTGTGTTTTGTTTGTTGGTTTGTTGTGGTGTGGGTTGGATGATGTATGTGTTGTGTGGTGTTTATGTTCATGATTTTGTGTTTTGCGGTTTTGGGGTTATGGGATTTGGATCGTTCCACTTTATGGTCTTGAGATACTGACATTTGAGATTTCAGTATTTCGAGATTATGAAGTGAATCCATATATATATATATATATATATATATATATATATATATATATATATATGCGTTTACTTTGTTTTAATGAAGTTTCAAAACCTATATGGCCGAGACCATATGACCAAAGTTTTGAAACTTTGAAACTACAATAAGAACAGTAACAGAACATAAAACAGGTTACCTTCACACCCCCACAACCCCTGCTGATTAGATATACCAACAGATAGAGATCCCACTACAGGGAGGAAAATGGTAAATCTCCCATTCTGTGCTGTACGGTGATGTCAATGCAAAGTGTTCTAAGTTTCAAAACTTCAGTCATATGGTCTCTGCCATATGGGTTTCGAAGTTTTGAAACTTTAATAAAATAAAGTGTGTGTGTGTGTGTGTGTGTGTGTGTGTGTGTATATATTTTATATATATATATATATATTTTATATATATTTTATATATATATATATATATATATATATATATATATATATATATATATATATATATATATATATATATATATATATATATATATATATATATATATATATATATATATATATATATATATATATATATATATATTTTATATATATATATACATTAATTATTATGAGAAACAATGCTGCCCTTACTTATTTTCATCCCTATATATATATATATATATATATATATATATATATATATATATACATTAATTATTATATGAGAAACAATGCTGCCCTTATTTATTTTCATCCCTATTGAAATATTTTCTAATATATATTTTATTTACTTTTATTTACCATAGCATGTAAATAAGTAAATACAATAAATAAGTGTGGAATAAAGAGGATGGCCCACTAAATCCAGTCTAGCAGCTAATGCGTATGTAAATAATTTATTATAACTTTTTATTTAATTTTTTTCCTTTTTTTGTATATTCTATATTTATTTTTTTACTTATTATTTTACATCAACTCTTGGCTCTTAAAGAGTTGGGGACATAATCGGACACAGGCAGGATTAATACAAAGTAAAATGAAGAGCCTTTAAGGACTCGAATAAAACAGATTAGCCCTCTGACTGTATCCAATTATGTAGAATAATAACATTTTATTATTATCCTTTTATACAAAAGAAAACTATACTTCTGCTTATTGCCATCATTTAGTAAGAATGATTCTCTTCTTTTCTCCTACTGTACTATAAACACTGCTTGTATTCTCTGACCAATGTACTTCTCCACAGCAGTGCTCTTGCTGTTGGTGATGCTGTCAGAGAACACTTCACCTGCTGTCTTCCCGTAAACATCTGCTTTGATCAGTTAGCCTGTCCATGAGGCTCCTGACATGCAACAAAGAGCTCCATAAATAGCGTGAGTATCAGCCACATGAATCAGCCCTCAACAGCTTTCTCAACAATTACTGAAATGTACTATCTGCTTCTTAATGGACGGAATGAATACCACTGATCCCAGCCTCTGTCTGATATTAACTAACTTTCACTTGATACAAAAAGGCTTGTCAGGCCCTCAACAAAATAATGACCAAACAACTCATCATCAACCGCCTTTTTTCCCATTTTCTACATGGATTTGGGGTGTCATGTCAACTATTGCCATCACTTTCTATTAATTGCTACTCTCCTGCCTTCTTTGACACTCATGCCTGACTCTCACAGGTCTTCTCTCACACAATCCATCCACCTCTTTGCTGGATGCCTTTGTTTTCTCTTGCCTTCTTCCTGTCTGTCCCAAATCTTCTTCACAGGTTGCCTTCTGCTTTTCTGCACATGTGCCCAAACCACTGTAATTTGTTCTTTTTGACCTTTTCTGAAATTGGAGCTACTTTGGCTTCTGCTATTATGTTCTCATTTCTTCATCTGTCCCACATTGTACACCTTACCACCCTTCTCAGGCACTTAATTTCCACCACCTCTAGCTTCTTCATCTGCTCTGCCTTTACTGCCAAGGATTCCATGCCATACAGTAGTACTGGTTTCACCATTGTTTTGTACACTTTAATTTAAGCTTCTTTGGCATTCTTCTGCAATGCACTACAACTGACTGTCTGTACCAACTGGCTGCAGCCCCTCGTTTTCTAGCTTTGACCTCCTCATTCAGAATTCTCTTTTCCTCAACCATCCCTCCCAGATACTTGAAGCTGTTATCCTGTTTCACTGTATTCCCTTCTGTCTCAATTCTCAGCTTTTTCTGAATTCCACCATTTACTGCCATTACAACTATCTAATCTGTACTCAGTTTTATCCCATGTGCCTTCAGTTTTGCATTCTATTCTCCTATCCTTTGTTGAAGTTCTTGCTCAGTCTGCTTGTAATGCCACATCATCTGCATACAGCAACTTTGTTGATCTGTTGCCTCTAGCCTGTTTGCTAATGTAGCCCATCACCAGTATGAACAGCAGTGGGCTCAGAGCTGAATCCTGGTGCTCGCCCACTCCTACTGGGAACCCCTCTTTAAGGCCAAACATTGTTCATACTTGAGTAATTGGGTCATTGTACATAGCTTGCACTAATTCTACCAATTCTTCTGGGACTTCAAATCTCCACAGGAGTGACCAAATTAGATTTCTTCTGACCTTGTCATATGCATTCTCCAAGTCTAGAAATACCCAGTTGGACTCTCCTCACCCATAACTTCTTCTCAACTATCCTGATATAAATCCGAACAGCTCATCTCCCATCTTACTTTATACAGCTCTGCATATTTATCAGTCACCCTCTCCAGAAATTTCATGCAATTTCATAGGAGTTTGATACATCTATACTGCCTACAGTTGTGAATGTCCCATTTGCTCTTGAACACTGACACTAGTCTGCTTACTCTCTGTCATCTGGGATATGCCTTTCTCTACACACTGCTTTGAGTACCTCTGGAGCCATTTCTCCAATATCTCACTCATCTTTTCTGACCTTGTCATATGCATTCTCCAAGTCTAGAAATACCCAGTTGGACTCTCCTCACCCATAACTTCTTCTCAACTATCCTGATGTAAATCCGAACAGCTCATCTCCCATCTTACTTTATACAGCTCTGCATATTTATCAGTCACCCTCTCCAGAAATTTCATGCAATTTCATAGGAGTTTGATACATCTATACTGCCTACAGTTGTGAATGTCCCATTTGCTCTTGAACACTGACACTAGTCTGCTTACTCTCTGTCATCTGGGATATGCCTTTCTCTACACACTGCTTTGAGTACCTCTGGAGCCATTTCTCCAATATCTCACTCATCTTTATCATATCTGCTGTGACCTCATCTGAGCCTGCTGCTTTCCCTGAATTCATTTTCCTTAGTGCTATTCTTACTTCTTCGATGATGTGCTCCTCCTCTTCTCTCATCCTAGGTTGTGTTTAGAGCAGTACAGCTTCTGTTGAGTTTTCTTCATTCACTGCTGCTGAAAGTACTTCTGAATGAGGAAAACCCCACAGAAGCTGACCGGACAACTGAAGCTACTGAAAAGTATGACTGGATCCTGTAAGAAAACCTTATCAGCCACAGAAATCCTTAACCTAGTGCTTTTCTCTATCATGAACAATTCATACTTTGACCTTGCCTTGACAAAGCCTGACAACAAATGCTCGCCTTAGAACCCACTGCTGACTAAGCATTCACTTCTCTTTAATATGCTATTCAATAACTATACCAAAATGGGGAGGGGTCTCCTTACCATTTCCTCATGCTTAAAGTAACTCAAACTGTATATAACTATTTAGTTTATTTATAAATATTGAGTGATAGATCAAACAACTAACACAGTTAAGTTGAAAAATGACTAACAAACCTTCTTTGTTGCTGGAGGTCAGAACCTCTGCCATGTTTCTGAGAGTGGTACAGTCATCCAAATTTATTGCCATACTGGCACTGGTGGGCTGAGGTAAAACAAAAAAAAAATGGGGGGCCAAGAGCTGTCTCGGTACCCATACTGTGCAGCTTGTTTGACAACCTCATTGTTAGAACGACTTGCATTGTAGCTCTTTGCTGCTTTTGATTTCAGAAGCATTATGTTATACTCAACATTTTACTTTATCCTTCATAAAATATATGATTTTATGACATTTTGTTGATAATGGGCTTTGCAATTATAAGCTTCTTATTTTTCATTAATACATTTTGAAAGAAATCTAGAAATCCTCTCATTGCATCATCTGAGTCTTTAATTCTAGCCTTAAAACGTGTTACTAATATTGAGCTTTGTCTAGATTATTTTTATCTTTGTCTGTGGTTACTGAGTGATGAAGTGAATAATTAATGTAGCAAGATGTGAAGCCTAGATTGAGGCGCCTCCATCTTATTTCTACTTTTGTAGTGGATAAATATATTATAAATGCATTTTGGATTACCTTAGGAATCAAAATTTCTAAACAGAAGACCGACAGGCAGAGCTGATCAAGCCATATACAACTTAACCAGAGAAATGTTTGTGAGCTGGATTCCTGTGTATGCTGGCACCAACTAAAAAGGAAATGGGAATAATGCATACATTTTGACACACATTTTTTATCTAAATAAATGGCACTGAATTCATCCAGATTGTGGATCTCTTAGATTAAGGAAGTTTCTCCTTCACCAATAGTTGTGAGATCTTGGAGAGTATATTTAAAGCTGTACTGGAGTGGGGTAGTATATCTATCGAATAAAGGGTGCAAAAGTATTATTTGTGTTTCAGCTCACAATGACTTTGAAAATTGTTATCTGATTCAGTACCACAGCTATTTCTGATTTGAAACATATTTTCTACATCTGGAGGTGACTAACAGTTCACCAACTAGAGACCTGTTTCCATTTTCTTTTTTGCCTTCATGCCTACTTAACATCAAGGCTCCTCCAAATGCTCTGTCCTGACAACTCTACTGTAAAAGTCACTATTAACAGAAGAACGTTCAGAGGTCAGTTTTAAATCTTTCTTTTCTCCCTTTCTGTAAATGATCTGACTTTGGACCTGCCTCAGACAACTTGAATTTTATATGCTGATGATATTATAACTAATCCTACCAACCACTGTTTGCGTACCCTAAGGTTCTATACTTGGGCCTCTCCTTTTTACAATTTTTACCAATGACATCAGCTCTGCAACCCATCTTGCCTCCATAGTCCAGTATGCCGAAGACGCTACACCAATATGCTCAGCCTCCTCACCCTAGGATCTACAAACAACAATGCAAAAATCCTTCCAGGACATTGAAAACTACCTCACTAACCACCAACTCCTACTTAACCCTACCAAAACCAAGTTAGTTGTTTTCAATTATAATAAACACAAAACACATCTGACACCACTTTCAATCGTCTCCACAAATGGAACCAAAACAGAACCCAGTAACCAAACCTAACTTCTAGGTGTCACAATTAATGAATACCTAAGGTTTGATACCCACATTGCCCTAAGCATTAAAAAGTCCACTCCAAAATAGATGCCCTATACAGAATTAAACCTTACCTCATAGATATTGCCAGACTAGCTACTGCCCATGCACAACTACTGTCCACCCTCCCCTATGGCTTCCAAGTATTTACTGACATTCGTAAATCAGACCTAAATAATCTTGAGTCATGCTACAACAAAACTGTCAAATTTGTGACTGGCCACCCATACAGAGCAAACCACTGCTCAGTACTCAAACAACTAAAATGGTCAGAAATCCCAAACCTTCTAACTCCAAACCAGCTGTCCATTGCCCACAAAATAATTTGCAAACCAAACGAATGCCCAGCACTCACCAATCTAATCCAAGCCAACAACAATCTTAGTGCACTAAGATCCTCAAATAGACTATTGCTAAAGAGTATCCAACCCCACAACACACAAGGCACTGCCCTCTACTCCTATAAAATTGCCAAATTCTGGAACACCCTTCCTCAACCTATAGCCAAAAACCCTGGCATTCATGAGTTCAAACACCTCCTCAAGGAACATCTAGCAAAACACTGGCTCTGCTCCTACCACACTCATGGCTAGGACACCCACCTCCCCTTTCTCCCCCCTCATACTCACCCTTCTTCACCCTAATCCATCTCGTTCTCAAAGCTACAACTATCATCTACCTTACTAACTATGTTCAACATCCATCTCAGTTACCTTTGGAAACTCATTTACTGCTTTGTCTTACACCTACAGTACTCTTTCCTGTCAGACTGGATAATACTACACTCAGTACTTGACATGCTGTTAATATTCAGCCCACTGAACTTTGTAAGTTAAATTGGTGAATTGTAGCTATTTCCTTTGTGCAATGTTAATAACATATATATGTGTGCATCCTTATTATTCAATAGTGTTAATGTATGTAAGAATTTATGTTTACGTTTATATGTATGTATGGAGCTTTTCTCCCCAGGCCTCCACTGAAAATGGCCTAGTTGGACATTACCTGGTAAACAAAATGAAATACAATAAATAAATACAAATTTACACAGACTTAATGGTGACTTCCAGGAAGATTCTAAAACTATCTGGAATTGGCTTCATATTAACAAATTGGGTCTACTTCACGTTGTCGTAAGCTGACAATATCGAAAGTGAAGAAAATCGTGCAAGTAAACGAAACTCTCCATAAGGGGAGATTTCCATTTACCTCAATGTAGTGCAGTCTTGAAGTTGGTATATTTAAGTAAGGGGGTGTGGGGGTGCAGGGGGGCTTGCCCCCCTTCCTACGCCATTTAGTTTTTTTTTTTTGTTCAATGTTTTACTTAATCGATCAATAAAGTTCGACCTTTAGTGATTCGATTAAGTAAACTTTCGATAACGTGATATAGACGCAACAAATTAGCTTTTAATATAAAACAAACACACAAAAGAAACTACTGTCATAGTGATTAATACACACAAAAGAGTACAAAATATAAACATCATGACAATTACTGATACACTAGGACATCATTTAACTTGGACATAGCTGTCTTGGCCTTATCTTTGACCATAACCTCTCATTGATTTTCCACATTGCGTCCCAAGTCAACAAAATTATTTCTCAATGAAGGTACATTGCACAATATCTGACCTACTGTTATTAGAAGCCAGGCAACTGTAGCTATAAAAGTTTTTCTGCCTAGAATAAAATAGTGTCTGCATATTATTGCTCTTTGCACATTTCAGATTACCACTCATCTTCACTATGCTGATTCATTAACCTTGCCAACAGAAAGCAACACTGCATTGCTATAAGTAGAATCAGTTGGCTTCCTATCTGTACTATAGCTATATTACAATAGATGATTTTTTTAGACTAACCTTGTACCACTCTACTTTGTTGTTTTACAGTAGCTTTTAACATTAGGAGGCAAGAACATACACAGTCTTAAAAAGTATAAGAAACGTTTATAACTTTCTGCCCTTAGTGACTGCATATTCCTGATTACAGTGCTGTTCATTCTCATATGAGAATATTTCCTAAAGTCTGGACTTTATAGTTATGTATTATACAATGCAGGACTTTATTTACTTAAACACTACATCTGGAATAATTCTGTAGGTTGTTGTCTGTAGATTTGAGAAGTCCTGTCTGGGGTGGTATTTGAGTGCCTAAGTGAGGAATGTTTGGGGAGAATTTAATAAAGCCTACATGTTTTTTTTTTTTTTTTTGTGTAGGCATCCCGCCGTACTGCTAACACAGGCGCTAATATTTTTAGATTCAGTAAGCGCTGATGAGCGGTGCGCATGAGCATGCTAACATGAAAACTTCTGTGGCATGCAAATCATCTCATAAACAGAGGAATCCCATGCAAATTAGGCACATAGAGGGAACCTGGAAGCAGATAGGCAGCTCTGCAGACCCCATGTCAGTGTCCATAGTGTACATGGAAAAATTCAGTGTACAGGAATATAGACAGACAAAATGGGTTGTAAAAATGTAGCTACATGGAGAGAAATGGCATAGCATGTACAGATATGAATGAAACTACCCTCTGTGTGTTTGAAAAATTAAAGCAAATAAGTTACATTAAATTTATTTTTTATTAATAATCTGGATATGTTTGCACGGTGTGCTGCAGTGCGCAAACTCGCTTTCTTATATCTAACAATCAGGTAGGGAACTTCGAGAAAATGGTGTGTCATGACATATATGAATTTAACAAAAATATTAAGACAAAAAATAGTATCAAGTTTGAAATTAAGGACAATTTGACTGAGGGTGAACGTCTATGTCTTAATCAATTTATCAATAACAAGGAAATCAGATTAATGAAACCTGATAAAGGGGGTGGAATAGTGATATTTAATACATTTGATTACATCAATGAAATGCATAACATCTTGTACTCATTAGAAAATTATGAAGTTGTATCGTTAAATGAGATTAATATAGGGTACAAAATACCTACTCAGCACAGACTCCACGTGGGCCAGCATAGTAATCCAGGCTGCAGAGAGCTGAATAAGCGACTTTTCTTGATACTAAGTATATTTTTTGTTGCTTTCCACATCTGAATACCTAGCGACTGTATTTCGCCTGCCTTTCTGTTACATTGAAGCTGTTTTTACTGCATTTAACTTAATATTGCACTTGGAATCCTTGTTTGTCACTATTTGACTGTATTTGTAGCAAATTGTTCTGTGTAAGCTGTAGTAGCTGATTCATAGCATTTATAAGTGTTTGCTGTACCTGTTTCTGCCTGTTTTGTGAAAAAAAGAAAAAAAGAAAAAAATATCTCTTGTTTTTCCTGCTTTACTAGTTTAGTCCAGTTTCAGAGTTGCTGATTCCTGGGCCTTGGTTGTAGTTCCTGTGTACTGTTTCCTTGCCTTATTTGGGGGAAAGGAAGTTACCTTGCTTACCAGTGGGAGTGGGAAGCATTGAGCTGCCTTTTGTCCAGTTTTGTGAGGTTTCAGCCAGTAACTAGTAGTTTATTGGTCGTTTTGGGCCAGTTTCTAGCTTTTTCCAGCCCCTGGTATAAAACGCGCTAAACGCTAGCATGCTGATTTAGCGAGCTGCCACTATTGCACACTAGGGCAGCGCCGGTTAAGCAGGTTTAAACTATTCGGGCTACCTAAAGTCCACTCTTCAAATTTTCCCTTAAAACTACCTTCCTCGAACTATACTACTGATCAAATCAGCTTATCCTATAACTAAAAAGATCATCTCTACTTGACTCCAAGTAGACTATTCTCTATCTGTTAAACCTAGCACTTGCTCCTGCAGTACTTATTACCTTGATACGGCACCCTTGTCATAGATAGTACCCCAAAAAGGCAACCCCCCATTTCTCGGTCACCCACGTCCCCCGGAATCTTTTTTAAAGTTGTTTGTCTATCTTCCTAGCATGTGGAGGTACCAGTTGATAGTGTCCTCTCCTGCTCAGCTGGTGAACCTGGGAATATTGAGGCAATGTTACAATTGCCTCATGTACACAGACAACCCTCTCCTCCTCCCACAAAACACAAATACATGCGAGAGATGCAACTATACGGCCAAACTGGAGGCTGAGCTCTCTCAACATAGGACTGGCAAGACCAGTCAGGAGGAGAAGGTTACCACACACACTATAGACCCAGTCTCACATAGTACCATTACAACCTCAAATCATACACATAAACACACAAAGACATACTCGGAGGCTCTGATCAAAATCTACCAAAACAGCAGAGGCCACCAAAGCAGACACCCAAACAACCACCTCAGAACACAACACCCGCAACACATAGACCTCACAGTCAGAGTGTCAAACAGTCACAGCCCTTAAGGCCAAACACAATGCCAGACACACTAATCATTGGTGACTCCATAGTCAGACACACTGACGTCCCGCTCACCAGACTGAGTAAGGAGAAGGTCACAGTAAGCTGCCTGTCGGGCGCTAGAATCCGCCACATAACGCAAGCACTCAGGTCTCTCAACAGCAGGTACAAATACGACTCAGTCATTGTCCACGCTGGTGTAAACGACCTGAGACGTACCTCCTTGGACTACATGAAAAGAGACATTGAGGAGCTCTCTGATCATGTAGCCCAGGCAGGTATGACCCTGACCTTGAGCAGTATCCTACCTTCACCAAGAATGATGCCACAATACAGAGATAAGATGATCAGCTTTAACATTTGGCTTAAACACTGGTGTCCTTCAAAGGGGATCCAGTATCTGTCTGCCTGGGATGACATGCTGGACAAGCCACGCTGCTTCGCAAGGGACGGCTTGCACCTGTCACCCCTGGGATTCCAGATATTGGCAAAGGCTCTTGCCACCCCCATAGTGCCTTTTTTAGGCAAGGCTCAAATTCTAAACCTACCACCCTAGAACACAAAAAGGAAAAACTAAAGGTAATGCTGCTCAATGCCAGAAGTCTAAATCTCAAAATGCATGCACTCGAGGCCCTTCTCAGTATGGAGAACATCGATGTCTGTGCTGTGACAGAAACCTGGTTCAAGGCTCCTGAGAGCACCCCAGCGCTATCAGGTTTTACCTCATATCATGCGTTCCAGCCCCAAAATCCGGACAATACCAAGAAAGGAGGGGGGGGTATCCATATTCATCAAGGACACCCACACCTCAAGACTGGTGGCAACGCATGATGCATCGGAGACCATCCAGGTGCAATTAACCATAGGCAAGACTGCTCTGCAAATTGTAGCATGTTACAGGCCACCCTCACAAACTCAGGAACCTCACATGACCTTCCTGAAAACACTAGAGGGGATAAATGTATCACCAAACACCATCATACTAGGTGACTTCAATTACCCTAATATAGACTGGGAGCATTACTCAAGCCCAAACACCCTAGCCCAAAAGTTCCTGGAATTCATTAACTCAAATGCCATGGAACAACTAGTCACCATCCCCACAAGAGGAGATAACATACTTGATCTCATCATCACGAACATGGGAGCACAATGTTCAACACCGGAAGTATACCCCACACTGGTGAGATCAGATCACAAACTAATCTCGTTGGAGGTCCTCATCCCACCCCCACCTGAAATAAAGACCACAGTAAAGAACTTCTCAAAAGCCGACTTCACACTTCTAAAGACTAGTGTGGTCTCCTTTCAGGCCCCCGAGCCGGCGGAAAACAATACTCAAGCCGCTGAATCACTTACAAATGCCTTCTACCAGCACCTGCAGGACTGCATGGATAAGGCAATCCCAAGCAAAACAAAGACTCTTTGTACCAAAGGCAAGCATCCAGTCTGGTGGACCCCAGCCATAAACAAACTCTACAACAAAAGGAGGAAGCTACTACAAGATAGAGCAAAATCCTTAAAAGGTAAGACACCCTTGATCACTATAAGTAAAAACTAAGAGCTCTCATAAAATCATCCAAAGCAAATTTCGAGAGAAAAATAGCTAAAGACTCAAAAGACAATCATAAGGCCTTCTTTAGCTATGTTAGAAACCTAGGAGGAAACTCCCAGATATGCTCACAACTAGTTCAAAATGATGTGAAGATTACTGATCCTACAGACATTGCCAACATACTGGCTGACAGGTTCAGTGCAAACTTCTTTCCCCTCCCCAAAAGGAGAGATATCTATACCAAACGAGTGCAGCCCCCCAAACATCTCCAGCTCCCAAGTGAGAACTGCTCTCTCCAAAGCAAAAAACACAGCATCCATGGGACCTGATGGTGTCCCCGGCTGTGTGCTCCATGAACTCAATGAGGAATTAAACCCACAGCTAGGACAACTGTTTAATCAAAGTCTTACCTCTGGATACATACCCAGGGAGTGGCGCACTTCAACTGTGGTCCCACTTCACAAAGGCGGTGCCTCCACAGACCCTGGAAATTACCGGCCCATTAGCTTGACAAGCCTTATCTGCAAAGCCATGGAGAGGATCATAATGGACCTCATAAATAAAGACATAGGGAATTTGCAGACTTTGGATCCAACCCAGTTTGGCTTTGTCAAAGGCAGATCATGCCTTTTAAACTTGGTTGACTTTTTCGAAACAGTCACCAAAGCCATTGATGAGGGAAAGGCAGTCCATACAGCCTACCTCGATCTGGCATCAGCTTAAATGTTAACCCATACATCACAAGATGGGTTGCAAACTGGCTGAGTGACAGAACCCACAGGGTCAGAGTTGCTGGTGCCATGTCAGACTCAAAGCCTGTCACAAGTGGTGTCCCACAGGGCTCAGTCCTGGGCCCACTCTTGTTTGGCATCTACTTTTCCGAAGTACAAGCAAACACAGGAGGGTTATGGCTGACAAAGTTTGCAGATGACTGCAAACTGGGCGCCATAGTAGAAAACACATCTGACACAGATATCCTTCAGAAGGGTCTCACAGAAACGGATAACTGGTGCCAGAGCCACGGCCTAAAGTTAAATGCCAAAAAATGCATAGTCATACCCTTCGGGGAAAAACAAGGTTACCCCTAGCTACCAAATAGGTGGCAATCCACAGTGATCAGGGACCTGGGGACCCAGGTTGATAGTAGTCTGTCATTCGACACCCATGTAGCTAAAGTAGTTAGGAAGACCTTCTACATTGCCCACCTTATCATGAAGGGATTCTCATCTAGATCAAGGGAGGTCATTGTCTCCCTTTACTCATCACTCATCAGACCAATGATTGAGTACAATGCCCCATTCGGAATGTATCTGACCCGACACTTGCAGCAGCTGGAGAGGCCACAAAAGTTCCTCACCAAAAGGATAAAAGGTCTCAAAAATCTGTCCTATGCTGCCCGACTGAAAGAACTCCAGCTCTATTCAGTCGCTTACCGCTTGCTCAGAGGTGACCTTTGCCTAACATACAAGGCCATGTCAAACCCAGATTTGATCAATAGGACGTGCTGGAGGGATAGATTCATCACCCAAAGACTCCCTATGCTGTGGAACAAAATCCCGGTACATGTGAGGCAGAGCACCTCTCTGGCCTTGTTCAAGAGAAATCTTGACCAATGGATGGGAGATCGCAGATATACCCCAGGGATTACCTCAGTGTCACTGCTTGACAGAGGCACAGCAAAATAATGGGTATAGTTCCCCATACTAAAGGGGTGGCGTAAGCCACAAAACTATGGGCTAGACTTGTAAATGCCCTCGGGCAGATAGCCTAGTATGAACCTATGAACCTAAAAGAATTGATTTGACATTAGAAGAGTATTTTATTGATCATAGAATTACTAGTGAGATTTATCAATATTTAAAAGTTGAATATCCAACTTTGGCCACCCTCATAGGCATTCCCAAGGTACATAAGTGTATCACACAACCTCCGTTTAGACCTATTGTTTCAGGATCAAGATCAAAAACATATCCTTTGGGAGTGGCCATAGATAGATGGGTCAAGCCGATTTATGATAATATTACACATTTAATTAAGGATTCATGGACTTTTCTAAGTCAGCTTACGTCAGATATATGGAATAAAGAACTTATTTTTATCACTATAGACATAGTGGACCTTTTTCATGTATCTCTAAGGACATACGATTGGAGTATTTTAGTAATAGTCTGAGAAGGTTTTCTAATATGGATTGGGACCGTATTTGCCTAATTACAGATATTATGGGACTAGTTTTGGACCATAATTATATTTATTTTCAAGGTGAATATTTCAGGCAAAGTAGAGGTGTGGCTATGGGAGCTTCTTGTGCTCCTGTTTTTGCCAACCTAGTCATGTTAGAATGGGAAACAGAATTTCTGTTTAAGAGCAAATTTTATCCAAATATAGTATATTATACTCGATATTTGGATGATTTACAACTCTTTTATAGAATATATTAATGGCACAACGAATTTTTTAAAGTTCACTTATAATATTAGTGAGAGTGGTACGGCTTATTTGGACACTTATAAGTCATTCTGACAAGGGATTTACATCACAAATTTATAGGAAGAAAACTTTTTCAAATAACTATTGAATTAGTTATCACCCCCCTTATGTTTTTAAAAATGTCTTTAAGGGACAATGTATTAGGGCAGCCTGCATGTCTTCAACTAGAGAAGTTATGAATACTGAAGTTGAACAAATAAGCAATAAGTTCAGGAGGCGAGGATACCCTTCAGCCCTATTGTCGTATGTTTCAAACTATGTTAAGAAAGAATGGGGTAACAAATATCCACCCTTATTGGGTAAGCCACTAAAGGATATAAAAAATATCAACAATAAAAAGGGGTCAGACATGACAGATGCTCATTGTAATCGTGTTTGTGTGTTGATGTACACACCTTATACACATTATATTAGAAATATTTTAAGACAGCATTGGAACTTGATTACAGTAAATGATGATACGGCTTCTATATTAGGAAGATATCCTAGCTTTGTATATAAAACAGCACCCAACATTAAAAAATTGTTAGAGAAAGCGTCCAGATTTAATGCCACACATATTTCAAAGATAGGGATGGCAACAAAAAGATGTGGAGCTTGTAAACAATGTTATGCCATCAATGAGGTGGACAGTATTAAGTTAGGAGACATTAATAGGACTTATGTTAAATGCAGAGCAGGCAATTGCAATACTAAACAAGTTGTATATATTGCTACGTGCAATGCCTGCAGTGCATTTTATATAGGTAAGACAGAGAGACATCTTAGGAAACGAATTTATGAGCACACTTATAAGATAAAAGTTAAAGACAAAAATAATGCACATATTTCCATGTATGGTGAATCACATTTCTTTAAATTTGCCATTATAGACCAGGTAGAATTAATGGCTTATGGGGGAAATTGGAAAGCAAATTGGAAAGCATTATTAGCCATGAAAGAGAGTAAATGGCAGATTTTGACAGATGCCATTAGGTCACCTGGCATTAATGAATTTATTAGTATCAAACCATTTCTTATTATGACATAGTATTGTTGTAGACATTGACAGATGCCTTTTGGTCTTCTGACCAACGTATTTATTATGATATATTTTTTATGACATATAATTGTTTGACGGTACACAAAAAAATGATTTCATCGTTCTTAGTATTATTATTTATCAATTATTCATTTATTATTTTTCTATTTATTTTTGACATAATTTTATACATACATCTTACATGTACAGTAGTACTTGGTTTTATATATCATTTATGTTTATTGGAGCATCTTAGATCGTATGGAGTTTTTAGTACAGCAGTATGTGTGTTTTGGTTTATGAAATTATTATGCTTATGTCTCTAAGTGTTCATATGGAATTTTTTTGGCGCCAAAAATGTTATTTAAATGTGGGACTGGAAGTTATTAATCTGGTTCTGAGGAAGTCTGGTATTAACAGATGAAAGCGCTTAACTGGATTTTATCTTTGTTCTATCAATTAAACATTTCCAGTTTTTCGTGTGGAATACATTCGTGTGGAATATAATTGCATCAACATTCTCTGTTCGAGCTGTACTGAATTTACAATCGCATAGCAGCTGGTGGTTTTTATTTCTATTGTTGATTCATTAACCTTGCCAACAACAGAAAGCAACATTGCATTGCTATAAGTAGAATCAGTTGGCTTCCTATCTGTAGTATAGCTATATTACAATAGATGATTTTTTTAGACTAACCTTGTACCACCACTCTACTTTGTTGTTTTACAGTAGCTTTTAACATTAGGAGGCAAAAACATACACAGTCTTAAAAAGTATAAGAAACGTTTATAACTTTCTGCCCTTAGTGACTGCATCTTCCTGATTACAGTGCTGTTCATTCTCATATGAGAATATTTCCTAAAGTCTGGACTTTATAGTTATGTATTATACAATGCAGGACTTTATTTACTTAAACACTACATCTGGAATAATTTTTAATCCAACTGTGCCATGAAAGTTGGACTGTGAAAGTGGATAGGTTAACATGATTTTGTTCTTTTTTTTCTGTAGGTTGTTGTCTGCAGATTTGAGAAGTTCTGTCTGGGGTGGTATTTGAGTGCCTGAGTGAGGAATGTTTGGGGAGAATTTAATAAAGCCTACATTTTTTTTTTTTTTTTTTTTTTGTGTGTAGGCATCCCGCCGTACTGCTAACACAGGCTCTAATATTTTTAGATTCAGTAAGCACTGATGAGCGGTGCTCATGAGCACGCTAACATGAAAACTTCTGTGGCATGCAAATCATCTCATAAACAGAGGAATCCCATGCAAATGAGGCACATAGAGGGAACCTGGAAGCAGATAGGCAGCTCTGCAGACCCCATGTCAGTGTCCATAGTGTACATGGAAAAATTCAGTGTACAGGAATATAGACAGACAAAATGGGCTGTAAAAATGTAGCTACATGGACAGAAATGGCATAGCATGTACAGATATGAATGAAACTACCCTTTGTGTGTCTGAAAAATTAAAGCAAATAAGTTACATTAAATGTATTTTTTATTAATAATCTGGGCATGTTTGCACGGTGTGCTGCAGTGCGCAAACACGCTTTCTAAAAAAAAAAAAAATTAGAAAAAGCAAAATGAATATGACGTGATGGAAGTGTATTACAGGACCCTGTGTGGTGTATCTGCAATGGTGCATTGGTGCTGTTGCTAAAGTGGTAGGGCTTTGAAGCATATAGTTCTCAGGCTGTGAGCATGGATCCCTATCCAGATGAGGTGGAGTTACTGAATAGCACAAAGGGGTGATCGTGTCTACATATCCCCTATGTGTAAGCAGAGAACTATGTTTATAGAGGAGGTAGCTGACATCTGGAGAGGCTGTGTCCAATGACTTTTAACCTTATTTTAGCCTGTTTGTACAGCACGCTGCAGTGCTGAGCATATCCTTGCAGGAGGGGGTGTACACTAACTTCTAAGCTGTGTTTAGCTAAGGGGAGTGTGTTTCCGCGTGCTTGCATGTCACACAGCTATGCTGAGTGTGGAAGTCTGTAGGGGTATCTACCCTCACAGTTAAGATTTGTTTTAAGCTTATGTCAGTCTGTTTGCACAGCACACCTCATTACTGGTTGTATCTAAAACCCGATGTTATATTAATTAGTTTTGACCTCTGTTTAACTTAGACTAGGGCCATTAAATGATGTTACTAATAATGCATGATAGGCAACCTATCACATAGTCACCACCTACAGCAGGGCACTATAAAGTATGTATGCAGCCAATAATCTGATTTTCCCCCGTACCTTGCTCCATTGGAGTACAGACTTTGGGAATTTTAACTGAAAGAAGGCTAGGGGCTGCTGCAGGTCTGCTACATCTGTATGTGCTAAATGTTGGTCAATGCTGTTGCTGCTGTTGACAATAGGCCTAGACTGAGAAGAAGAGTGTTCAGGCCCAGGGTAACCTTCCTGGTGCTACATGGGGTTGAGATTGTACAGTGCTACACGGTGGACAGGGGCATACTACAAGAACTGACTGAGCTCTAAACTCAGACCCAGAAACAATAGAGGGTAACCCATCCCAGTGAAAACAAAGGTATGTGTAGCCCTTAGGATGCTAACTACATGTACTTTCCAAAGACAAAGTAGGGACATTAGGGGGTCTCACAGGCATCTGCTTCTCAGGAACTCCACCATTTCCTGGATGCCATGCTACCACATGCCAGTGAGCACATTTCTTTTCCCCTCACCTCTGAGGCGAGGGACAGCAATATGCAACACTTCTACCATGCAGCACACTACCCTGAGGGACTGGGTGCAATAGATTACACTCATGTACACATCAGGGCCCACCCAGAGGATGGTAGAATCTGTCAACCGCAAGATTACCACTCCTTCAACTGCCAGGTCATGTGCAATGCTCAGGGCATTATTATGAAAGTGTGTGCTGGCAGCCCTGGCAGTTATCACAACTTCCCATATCTGGCATACATCATAGCTGTACTAGATGTTTTCTGGGGGGACATCCTACATGGCCATTTACTGGGGGATGCTGGCTATGCACTGGACTGTGGATGAGGACACCCACTGAAATGCACACACACCCACTGAAGAATGCCATAATGAGGGACACGCACAAACTAGGAACATCATAGACAGTGTGTTTGGGCTTCTGATGTCACAGTTTCGGTGCCTATATATATCTAGTGGAGACCTGCAATACTCTCCAGTCACATGTGGCCATATGTTCACAGTATGTGCCATGCTACACAATATGAGCCTACTGAAACAGATGCAACAGGATCAGCAAAGTGAAGAGATACACAGCCCCTCACCAGTACCTACATCACCACAGCCACACTCACAGCAGGACTCTGAGGAGGACCCCTCTGATGATGTCCCTGTAGGAAGACATTGGCATGCTCAGCATGCCCTTGCTTTCACTAAAAGATATCACGTAGCACATTCACTGACCACTTAAGGAACTAAGAACTAATACCTTTCTCTTACTCACACACATATATTAAAATTGATGCCAGACAACCCACACAACATGTACCTATCCATGTATTGGCTGTGTACCTCTTGCATCACACAGAGTCAGCCCTGAACTACAGTCCTGTTAACTGCTGCATTTGCAACCTACACTAACCTACACACTACTTTCAAGGATTACTATAATATGGTATTATATGTATGGCTCTGCTGTATTTATGCAAGGAATTATAGTGGGCTATGTGGACAGAACATACTATTGGACATCCACATTTGACTACAGGTACCCAGTCCAATAGTATGTGTTTCCTAATAATCTTTAGGCCTCATGGTCAGAATATGCACTACATTAGGCAAGAGAATTGTTAAACAGTGGGGTAACATGATATTTGGACTACTGCCTATCCCAGCAGACCAAGTGCTGTTGTTCCCCCACACCCAACACAGCAGTGTTCCCATATAACTCCTTTCACAGTAAGTCAGCAATGGTATATCAGCAGACCAAGCAATTTCAGGGCTGTAACATAGAACACTATCACACTCTGTCTGGCAGCCTGTGTGGCTCAGTGGACAAGGGAAGTTAGCATAGGTGATGGTGATGATGCTTCTAATCTAGAAGTAGGCACACCTGTTGCATGTCAGGTATTATTATGTTGGTGTTTTCACAGACTATTTGTGTGTGGTGTAACATTATGAACCTCAGTCGCATATTAAGTACAGCAGACAGCTGGGGAATGCTGTGGACAGTTAGAGTGATGTGCAGTACTGCAGAAACGGGGACGGATGTCAATGTCTGGTTAAAGGCTAATAGTGCCTGCATATTTCAACTGTTTCTTACTGAAATTGGTACACCTTGTTTGCTGTAGCATAGACTATATCCAGGCCTGCTGAATCTAGCTCTGTTTGTGTGCATGTTGTTTGTTTGCTTGTTGTTTCCCTGAAACGCTAATACCACCTAAACCGCGGCTTTTCAGCGCTTCTGTGGATCCCTAGTGATATCTGCATTGCTTACTGTACTCATTTCCTTGTTTCACTTAAAAGAAAGTTACTGTTTGTCATTTTTGCATTTAAGTTACCTGTAACACATTGCATTTAAGTTACCTGGCACTTGCTCACTAAAGGCACTTGCTCACTAAAGCAGTTATATAAGTCAGCACTAATAAATTAAAAGCACTACACTCTCACAAAATCCTCTCGTACCTTGTTCCCCATTGGCCCTTTTTTTTCAATTATAAAGGAATTCCCAATACTATTCTAGCATGTCCAAAGGTCAGTTGTCAACCTTCTCTCCGGTCCAGCTGGTGAATCTGGGAATCTTGAGGCAATGTTACAACTGCCTCATGTACACAGACAACCCTCTCCTCCTCCCAATAAATTCCAACACATGTGAGAGATGCATCCATATAGCCAAACTGGAGGCTAAGCTCTCTCAACTCAGTACTGGTGTAACCAGTCAGGAGGAGAAGGAAACCACACTCAGTACAATTCCAGTCTCACATTGACCTACCACGACAGCAGACCAAACACATAAACACACAAAAACATACTCGGAGGCTCTAAATAAAAATCTGCCTAAGCAGCAGAGACCTCCAAAGCAGACACCCAAGCAACCGCTACCCCAAAACAAAACACGTGCAACACATAGCTCACAAAGCCAGTGTGCCGAACAGTCACAGCCCTTAAGGCTAAACAATACACCTGATACACTTGTAATAGGTGACTCTATCATCAGGCACACTGATGTCCCGCTCACCAGGCTGAACAAGGAGAAGGTCACGGTGAGCTGCCTGTCGGGCGCTAGGATCCGCCACATAACACAAGCACTCAGGTCACTCCAAGGCATGTACAAATATGACTCAGTCATTGTCCATGCTGGTGTGAATGACCTGAGACGTACCTCCCTGGACTATATGAAAAGAGACATAGAGGAGCTCTCTGAGCATGTGGCCCAGGCCGGTATGACCCTGACCTTGAGTAGCATCTTACCCTCACCAAGAATGATGCCACAATATGAAGACAAGATGATCAATTTCAACAACTGGCTTAATTATTGGTGTCATTCAAAGGGGATCCAATGCCTGTCAGCCTGGGATGACATGCTCGACAAGCCACAATGCTTCGCTATGGACGGCCTGCACCTGTCACCCCTGGGCTTTCGGATATTGGCAAAGGCTCTTGCTACCCCCATAGTGCCTTTTTTAGGCAAGGCTCAAAAGATAAACCCACCTCCATAGGTATCACAAGGGATAAGAAACTAAGAGTAATGCTACTCAACGCCAGAAGTCTAAACCTCAAGATGCATGCACTCAAAACTCTCCTTAGCATGGAGAAAATCGATATCTGTGCAGTAACAGAAACCTGGTTCAAGGCTCCCGAGAGCACCGCAGCACTACCAGGTTATACCTCATACCATGCTTTTCGGCCCCAAAACTTGGACCGACCCACAAAAGGAGGGGGAGTATCAATATTCGTCAAAGATACCCACACCTCCAGGTTGGTGGCACAGCACGAAGCATCAGAGACTATCCATGTGCAACTAACAGTGGGTAAAACTGCCTTCCAGTTTATAGCCTGCTACAGACCACCCTCCCTAACCCAGGAACCCCACTCAGCCTTCATGAGAACACTGGAAAATATAAAGGTCTCTCCAAACACCATTATATTGGGCGACTTCAACTACCCAAACATAGACTGGGAGCATTACTCTAGCTCCAACACCCTAGCCCAAAGGTTCCTAGAATTTATAAACTCAAATGCTATGGAACAACTTGCTACCACTCCTACAAGAGGGAAAACATACTGGACCTGATCATCACTAACATGGGGACTCTATGCTCCAGACCAGAAGTGTATCCCTCACTGGTAAGATCAGACCATAAACTAATCTCACGGGATGTTCACATCCCGACACCACCCCCTGCCCAGAAAACCACAGTGAAAAACTTCTCTAAAGCAAATTTCACACTCCTCAAAACTGAGGTGGAATCCTTCAAAGCCCCCGGGCCTGTGGAAAATACGGCCCAGACCGCAGAATCCTTTATAAACGCATTCTATGAACACCTTCAGGAATGCATGGATCATGCGATCCCAAATAAAACCAAGACCCAATCCTCCAATGGCAGATGTCCTGTCTGGTGGACCCCAGCCATAAACAAGCTATACAATAGAAGGAGGAAGCTACTAAATGATAGAGCAAAATTCCAAAAAGGGAAGGCATCTCTGATCAGTATTAGCAAAAAACTACGGGCACTCATAAAATCGTCTAAGGCCAGCTTCGAGAGAAAAATTGCACAGGACACTAAGGATAATCACAAGGCTTTCTTTAGTTATGTTAGGAACCTGGGTGGTAATTCCCAGATATGCTCAGAATTAGTCCAAAATGACAAAAAATACACCGAACCCACAGACATTGCCAACATCCTAGCTGACAAGTTCAGCGCAAACTCCCTCCCCACCAAAAGGGCAAATATCTATTCCAGCAGAGTGCTGCCCTCCTGACATCTCGGATGCTCAGGTAAGAGCCGCCCTCTCCAAAGCAAAAAACACAGCATCAGTGGGACCAGACGGTGTCCCGGGCTGTGTCCTACATGAACTCCAAGAAGAGCTAAACCCAAACATAAAACTGCTGTTCAATCTCAGCCTTACCACAGGATATGTACCCAAAGAGTGGCGTACAGCAACTGTGGTCCCTCTCCACAAAGATGGTGCCTCAACGGATCCTGGAATCTTATCGCCCCATAAGCCTGACTAGCTTGGTCTGCAAAGCTATGGAAAGGATAATCATGGACCTCATAAATAAAGATATTGGGGACCTACAGACACTGGATCCTACCCAGTTCGGCTTTAAGGGCAGATCCTGCCTCTTAAACCTGGTTGATTTCTTTGAAACAGTCACCAAGGCCATTGACAAGGGGAAGGTGGTCCACACAGCCTACCTGGACCTCACAAAAGCCTTCGATACAATACCCCACTCGGGCATTATAGATAAGCTCACCAGCTTAAATATCAACCCCTATGTCACTAGATGTGTTGCAAACTGGCTAAAGGACAGAACCCACATGGTTAGAATTGCTGGAGCCATGTCAGACTCCAAACCAGTTACAAGTGGCGTCCCACAAGGCTCAGTCCTGGGACCTCTCTTGTTCAGTATATATTTCTCGGAGGTACAGGCCAACACAGAAGGACTGTGGCTGACCAAGTTCACAGATGACTGCAAACTGGGCACCATAATCGAGGCTCCAGCCGACACAAGCATCCTCCAAAAGGGCCTCATAGAAACAGACAACTGGTGCCAGAGCCATGGCCTCAAGCTAAACGCTAAAAAGTGTATAGTCATCCCCTTTGGCAAAAACAAAGTGCCCACAAATTACCACATAGGTGGTATTAAGTACAGAAGAAGTAATTAGGGACCTGGGGACCCAAGTTGATAGCAATCTCTCATTTGACAACCATGTGGCCAAAGTGGTTAGAAAAACATTTTATATAGCCCACCTAATCATGAAGGTATTCACATCTAGATCAGGAGAGGTCATCGTGCCTCTTTACTCATCCCTCATCAGGCCCATAATTGAATACAATGCCCCTTTTGGGATGTACCTTACCAGACACCTGCAGCAACTGGAAAGACCCCCAAAGTACCTCACAAAGAGGATCAAAGGGCTCAAACAGATGCCATATGCTGCCCGGTTAAAGAAACTCCAGCTCTACTCAGTGGCATACCGCCTGTTCAGAGGCGATCTGTGCCTGACGTATAAAACCATGTCCAACCCGGAATTAATGGACATGCTGCACCTCAGAAAATCCAAATCCTATCGAGCTACACGCTTGAGAGACTTGAACCTCAGCACTGAAATAAATAGGACATGCTGGAGGGACAGATTCATAACCCAGAGGCTCCCTTCACTCTGGAATAAAATCCCAGTCCAGGTTAGGCAGAGTCACTCATTGACTCTCTTCAAGAGGAGTCTTGATGAGTGGATGGGAGATCGTAGGTTTACCCCGGGTATGACTTCTGTGTCACTGTTAAACAGAGGCACATTATACTAACCTCAAAAAAGGGCATAGCAAAATTAATTTAAAATGGGTGGCGAAAGCCAAACACATTCTGGCTAGGCTTATAAATGCCCTAGGGCAGATAGCCTAGTATGAACCTATACCTCTCAACCTCTTAGTGTAAGAAATCTGATCAAAGTCCAACAAAATGGGGGGAACAAAGGCCCACAAATAGGAGCATATGTTAAATACTCCTCTCATAAATGTAAACAGTTGCTAAAATAACAGAGGGTATGTTTCAACAGACAATTTTCTGAAGGATTTGAAGTCAGATACTCAAATGTATGTCACTATTTAGTGATTTCAGTCCTAAGTTCATCCAAGTGATTTGCCAGAAAACCACAAATTTTATGAGGGACAGAACATGAGCCAAAACTCTGGACATTCTGCGAAACTCTGAACAGTGGAGCAGTATAGTCTGTAACAGATAAAATTCCAGACCGGACTACAGGTAAGTGTGGCCTGGAGTCACTGTATAAGTACTGACAGTCACACTGAGCATACCCAAAAACTTAGTTAAAATGAGTGCAATTCTGTTGCCCTGTCAGCAGACTGACCTGCTATGCATAGATATGTCTATACATATATACATATATGTATACATATCCATCTGTCACTATCTCTCTCTCACATACATAGTATATCTATTGCTATGTAGTGTCAAATAGATATATACTGATATATATATATATATATATATATATATATATATATATATATATATATATATATATATATATATATATATATATAATCACATTGATACATAGACTCTCTCCATATATCTACATAACCCAGAAACATATCATAGACACACATCTACATTTATATATACATCCCTGTTTGTTGCAGAAATGTGTGTGGATGTCTGTATTGCCCTACATACCTTAATGAAGGTGAGTAAATCTGCACTATCACACATCCATACTGTTCTCAAAGGATCCTAACTAAGGGCACAACAGTACATAATCCAATTACCTACAGACCCCTGGGACTGCTGGATGTCACCACATAGAGATACACAGGTGTAATGTATGTTGTCAATGGACGGATGGACAGGGCACATTGTTCTTGCCCACAGGTTTGCCCATCTAACTGCAAGCAGCCACATATGGCCATACTAGTAAATGTACACACATAGCTAGGATAATAACAGTTGACCCACTGGTAGGTTACTAGATGCAGAACAGTATGAAGCAATACCACTCTGCAGACCACAGATGCTGTTCAACACAAGCCTGGTTTGTGTAATGCACAAGTACTGTGCCTGCAATCACATATATGACCGACTCAACCTGTGGTGCATACAATAAGTACTGTGATCTATAGTGAATACAAGTAGATAGGTAGGGGTTCTAATCTCACTGTAGGCTACTTGGAGTATGTGTGTGGGTGTACGTGTCTGTGTACCACTGCGAAACAACTGCCATGCCATCACGGGCTACCCATCTGCAATGGTTATGCACTTTTTGACCCTATAACTTGCTGCTGGCTTCCACACTGCTCTCTTCTACAAGGCCTAATGATGTCATCTACCTTAAGATTATCAGCTATCAGTGTAGTATCAGAACTTACAGCATGGCATGTGTGATAAATACTGTGATCTACAGTGTGTAAGTCTAGATAGGTATGGGGTTCTAATTTCACAGCACGCTAAGTGGTGTGTGTGTGTGTCTCAATGGCATAAATATGATCATCTTGATAACATAGAAATAGGTATGGTTTTGCATTATTTTATTTGTAGCGTGTGATGTGCCCCCCCCCAGTGAGGTAATCTGTGCAAATCTCTTCCACAAGCATGTAGTACCAACTTCAAATATGAGGTTAATGTCCTTACAGTGGGTTATCCATCTACTATACATTCTACAGATAGGCAGCATATGCAATAAAGCAAGGTCACACATTGCCCTGTATGCGAGGCACAGATCACCTCTGTGTAGTCTATACATCACAGGTGACAATGACACTCATTGCATACTATCCCCATTGAACACATACTGGAGCCATGAAGTGACCTTTTGAGGGACCATACTGTTGTGTGAAATTGCCAGTACTGCTTGTAAAGGTACATCACCAAATGGCCATTGCACTCAGGTACTGGCATGCTGAGGGAAGAGTGCTTGGAGGTTATGAATATGTCACTTACAGGTGACTGTAGCCTCAGCTATGGCATATGATTCCTGACATACCACTGTAGAGACAGGGTGATCTGAGGCACATTAGGTGTAAATCTGTATGGCCAGGTCCGTGTGCCCATTTCATTCACCCCTGACTATGTGCATCACATGTTGTGACTGATGTGCTACTTACCAGGTACATAGGTCTAACTGATGAAACTGATACTACATATATATTTTCACTGAGTTTATGGCCATTGCAATGTCAACAGGCATTGTAGGATAGTGACATACCATAGAGACTCTGAGTGCTCACAATTTGCAGGCATCAGCCAACATTGTAAGCCACAGTCAGTCAGTAATCCCATGCATTGTGTTTGAATGGATTCCAAGCAGTGGAGCATCCAGGACTGCACACTGTTGAGCACTTCTGCAGACAGATTAGTATTGGAAGCAGATGTCCCTGTGTTGCATATGTGTGCCAGCAATGGGCCAATTAGTGACCCCTACAGTGATAGTATTGTGGATGCCTAAGTGGGTGCTTTGTAAATGTTGCCCAAGCAGGAGATAGTCGGATATCTTGGCTGAGTCTAGGGGGGATTGTATGCCCTGATGTATCCTCACCCTGATCCATGGTCACTGCCTTGGAAATGTCTACCGCGTATAACAGTCATGATCCCCTGTCACACATCCAAACTGTCAACTCTGTGTAGAACACATGTATGTGTACTGATCAGCTCCATAATGATTGTCCCTACAGTTACACAGATATGGATACTCAAGAGGTGTACAGTTTTGTCAATCAATGGATGCACCAACTTTGTGCAGGTGTGCAACTTTTGCCATTGTCCACTCAGCAGGTGTGCAGACAGTAGTGTTGGTATGATTGCAAGGGTTTTCTAATGGTGTTAGAAATCCTTGTCAGATCATGTAGGATGCAGCCTGGAATGTTAGTATGTGCAATAGATGCTGTGTATCTTCCAGTGAGAGGTCAGTTATGAACTGCTCTGTAAATATGGAAGTTATGGGACAGATTATAGGAATCTTATGTGTCACATGTGGTGGGGACCAGGGAGTGTAGTTGACATAGACAGTGTGGGTGTACAGGTTAGGTATGAGTCCAGAACCATCAATATGTGGCATCATGATGTATGAGGTGACCGACAATCTGGGCCTGTCCTTTGAGTTCATACATGTAACTGCACTTTGCATTATAGTTCTGCTTTGCATAGGTGGCTACTTTAATCACTTACCATGTCTACTCAACATCACAACAACACTATGTGTTTCTTTTATCTGAGGAGGTAGTGCCTCCATGTAAGGGGCAACGCCCTCATCCCAAGTGTCATACAGCACTGTCCACCTGTTACTGTACAGCCTGCTAATGTCAATTGTTCACCAGTCAGACTTGCTGAGTCATGATGAGCCTGTGTCGCTCCTGTCATGTACACCCGAGTTCATGACATTGTATTGTTGCTGACATAATACATGGGTGTAGAGCTCTGCATACTTGACTGCCCCATCTGAAGGGGTAGTTCTAAGGAGACTGATCTGTGGCCCAATCCCACCAGAGAGGACCTCACATTGGGGGGCTGTACTGGTCACCCGTATTGGTAAACAGATGATGCACTACATTGGCTCCACGTGTGGGAATGTCATGGCACTGCTGCAGAGCATTGTAGGTAAGGACCTGGACCATCCTTTGGGCAAGTGAGCCACAGCACGACTAACCAACACAGTGTGTACATATTACACTTCCCTAATGTGTTTGTCTGTGCTCTGTAAAGTCAGCTTGCATGATTCTTCCTGCAACATGCTGGAAGTAACTGCAAAACTTATTTGCATGGAGGACAACTAGCAGGTAATGCCAAGCAGTGTCTCCAGATCTGAGTCATGTCACCTGAAATGGCATGATAGCAGTTAGCATGTATACGAGCACTGACACTGTCATGCACCTAGTGACACTGGACCAAACATTGTTACGTTTGCTCAAGGCCGGATCATGCCTACTGGCTGTAACCAGTGGAGCCCATTGAGTGTTACACTATGCAATAGATGTCAGATATATGTCTCACTCCACCAACCATGGCCTAACAAGGTGTATGACAATATTAGGACAGCAGGCCTTGCTGGAAACTGTGTACATCATGTACAGAGTGATATGTCACCTGGTGGATAGGCAAGTGTCTGACAGTCATACTCTGGGAAGATAGCAGTGGAAGACCTGCACTGCAAATGACACTAGTCACCAGTGCAGTTCACCATCATCCAATATTTGCATACCCCGTCTACCTATTTTCTCTCGGTACACCAATACACAGTGTAGATAACAAGTCCTTTGGGGTCCATGGCATGACCGTACATGTGTAGTCTGCCCCTAAATGCTTTGGAGGGGATGTGTCTGGCTCCATACAGGAATGTCAGATCCCACTGTGTACCGCCCATGTATCCATGACAGGACAAACACGTCTCACCTGTTCTACATGCCTACAACATCACTGTGGTATACATAGTACATGCTGGAGAGACAGGTATGTAACACAGACAGCACACCCTACATGAAACAGGCCACCATGCATTTGGAGCACACATCTGCTATGACACTCATCATGTACAGATTACACACTGGGATGCAGAGCATGGCAATCACAACTGGTGCCGGGAAACTGTCTGTACTGGACACAGGCTATCAATAGATGGGTCATCACCATCACCACAGCTTGTATATGTGTGAGTTTCCAAAACCCTGGTGATATTTACAAGTTGCTACTTATTACATTTATACTGTGATATTTTACTAATTTTTCTCTCTATATGTGCAACTATTTCCTGACAAAGTTTTCTTTGACTTTAACTTTGATTTATTAAAGTTAGCAGACCTGTTCACAGCTTAGGGATGCATGAGTACCCCGAATGTTGCCATTGTCCTTGTTGGCATGTTATACACATGCAAACCTATGGAGGCATGCACTTATAGTGCTGTACATTGCTGGAGACATATTTCTGCTGTGCTGAGAAGCCATCCTGTGCTGCTTTATTGCCGCTGTGTATCCATAGATTATCCCAACAGACCTCTATAACAGAAACATAAACAGGTCCATGACACACCTGTCATCATGCAGGTATACAGTCATTATAACATCATACAACATAAGGTGCACAAAAGTATGCGGCATACTTGTGACAGCCAGCATACAGTATCTGTCATTAATCGCTACAAATGGCATGGCAAAACAACACTACATTAGATAAGTACATGTATAGTCACCCTGTGCATCAGACACAGCTTCATTTCCCTGCATCGATGGTGAGGATGACAGGGATGTGGCACAGGTATTATCACTTACACAGGGTGTTGTGTGAAGGTGCAGGAGGCCTAGGCTGGCCCAAATGGTTGACAGCATGTGTGTGAGTCAGGAAAGGAAGCAGGAAGGACTATGCTTATTGAACACGAGAATGTGAGTCTGCCTACTAAATTACGTGTATTTGATCAAAAACTACTTAAAAGTAGAAAATTACAACTTGAGGTGGCATATTTCAATGAATGTAGGCAAGCACACATAGTCCCTAAAGGTCTCCAATCCTGGCAATACCCAACAGGACTAGAGGAAGGTTCTAAATTCCACCAGGATTTGATAGCCCTGTTTGATAGACATGGGAATGAGTTGTTAAACCTAATTAGTGTACATTATCAAGAGACTACTAATGAGTTGAATAAGGAATTATCCATGTTAGATGAAGAGATAAAAACTGATGTTTGTTTCCCAAGGTACAGATTTGAATATGAAAGGTCATATACTTGTATTGACCACTATATAACAAAGATTACCTCAACTAAAGTAAAAAAATTACAAAGAGACATTAAGGCTTATAAGGATGGTGTAGCATATCCAATACCCCCTAAGTCTCGGTAATTTTCTGAAAATTAACTCTAATCTACCGAAACATCCAGTGAGGCCCTGTGGAGAGGGCGATATAACACCAGTTATGGAGCAGAACAAGGGGGCCATTCAAGAGAGACTGAGTCTAGAAGGAGTGGATGGAGCAGGGGAGCAGGGAGATAATATTGATAATCCAAGTCAATTTGATACAGGATTGGTCGGGGTAAATTTTCAAACACAAGCCTAGTCTCCTCAACAAACATCGAGCAGAATGACGAGAAACAAATACAAATCGAGGAAGAACTGATGGAAGATGTTAAATTTTCTAATACCTGATCAAATAAACCCTTTGAAGTGATATATAACACAGGGAAGGACTTCAAAATATATAATTATTCAAATTTTGTTTTCTCCCAACCCCTTGTTGACATTTTAGCCAAGGGCTTAACTTTTATACCCTCTAGACATGCTAGTGTTGATAAATCAATTTTAGACCTTAACTTTTTGTGAGAAAGTTGAACTTGGCCCTTTTATTGGGAGAGACGGTCCAACCAAGGCCTATATCACATTCCAAGTACATATAATCCACCTTTGGCCCCTTGCTTGGGAGTGTTCGAACACATGTGTGATGTGGACATTAGGAATTTGCTTAAGTGTAAACAACAGACCCACTTCAACATTTCCAAAATTGAATTGGACTCATTGGAAGCTCTCTATCAGAATAATGAAACCTGACAAAGGAGGTGGATTAGTAGCTATGGAACAGGATGAATATATAGATAGACTTTTTTTAGTGATACTTTCTACAGAGACTTATAGAGAAGTATCTAAGAATGAATTGAATATTAGTATGAACCGTGTGCGGTCATACTTTGAAGACATGTTCATTAGTGGGTCTCTGGATATGGACATTTACAATTTTATTTCAGTACCCTCACCACGCATTCCAGCATTATTTGGGAATCCCAAGATTTATAAAAGTATTGGTGATCCCCCTATACTCTTAGTTCTGTGCATATGTGATGTAAGCATGAGTGTGCTCTCTCTAGAGACTGGTTTGCTTGCAAACTAGATCTGAGGTAAAGGCAGAGGGGGATTGTGGGTATTAGATTGTCTCTAGCTTCTTCTCGATGCAGAGCTTGCAAGCGGCCGACACGGAGCCGAGGATCGGCTCCGAACCCATGTGTAAGAACAAAGGCGAGATGAACACTCCACATGGAACGTTATGGTAAGGACATAACTTCTATTTATTTTTCTTGGGTAGCTGTTCTAGTTATTTAGATACTTAGGACAGTATGCATTAATTTTATTATATTTATTATAATCATTACATTAGTTATTTTACTTGAAAGCAGGCAAGATACAATGTATGCAAAGGTAATCTTCGATTAGGAAGCGTCGCGCTTCCATTATTAGTATTTATGTTGTAGGTTGAATATTGTCATTTTTATGTTATTATATATTTTACATATTTATCTACTTTATACAGTTTAATAATCAAAATATTGGGTTTTTTTCTTTCAGTTTCAAAGCCTGTTATTATTACAGTCTTGGTGTATGAATTTTTTATTTTTTATTATGTTAATAGAGAATTGCAAATGCACCTTAGTTAGCTGTGATCTGTACCTTTAAGGAGCTAAAGGGAGAGCAAGGGGCGTGATTAAGTGTTTTAATGCTGGTATTTAAACTCGCTTGTAATGGTGGGAATGTTTTGTTTGTCTGAAGAAGTTAGTGCAAGGTACTAACGAAAAGCTTTTACAGTGGCTTAATAAAATTTGTTGTTTTTCACGTTTTGGACTGGCCTGAGTCGAGTTCTTGGCTTTTGAATTAGCGGTGATTTTCGCTAGGACTATGCTGAGGTGCCATGTGTGTCTGGAGGTGACCTGCATTTGACAGTGGTGTGTGAATGTTTTTGTGTGCACAATCAAGCTCTGAGCTATCTCTACATGTGTGTATGTTGTACAGCTTTGGACCATACATGGTAGAGTTGACAGTTCACCATCTCTGGCCCCAAACATTGAAACTGCCTCTGCCAGGAGTTGCACTGGCACCTCCATGCCCAAGGTCAGAAGCAGTCCTAGTACCTGATGGTAGCTGTTGTCTGCTGGGACCATGTCCCCCATGGGAATGCCCAGAACCACGAACCCATGGCCTGCCATGTTGTGGTGTGGACAGCACACTCCCCTCTGTAGCACTGGATGAACTGCCACTATGGGCGCATGATTGTGCATGGCCACATGGACTCTCAGCAGATGGGGTATGGTCCAAGACAGATCCAGTCTCAGCCCACCATCTGTCCACTGCATCAGTCAACCATTCCAGGTGTCTCCATTGTGGTGGAAGCAGTCATGGATGTCAGACTGTGCTGCATCCATTACCCTAAGCATACATCTGGTGTTCAATTCAGAACATGTATGTGCCTCCATGATGGCCAGAAACATGTGGCGACTGGCCCCTGATGTGACACCTGCAACAAGTGGTGGATGGACAGCAGGCCTCCTACAAGCACTCCTGTCAATCCACCTGTGTGTGACCTCACCAGGTCTCATGCTGGACAGTGTCTACACTCTCTGGAGCCAAAGTTGCCACAATGTCCCCAACCTCTGACTGTCCAATATCTGTGGCCTCTGGGGCAGGGTATGTGTAAGCATACTGACTGTGTACAGTGACAATAGAGGCTGAAAAGGGATGTCTACCTCTGTGATAAATTCAGCCCCCAACACCCCCACCTGTGCCTCACTGTGGCCACCATCATCATCATCATCGGAGTCTGAAGAGACATTGACATCAGGTTGTGTAGGTAACAGAGACCAACCCTACCCAGACACCTGTAATAAAGAAAAAAAGCAGTGCATGAATACCTGCACTACTGTGTAGAAAAAAAATCACCAATACTCATAATAAAAGACTCACAACTGGATTTGTCCTCTTCACTTTCATCCAAAATAGACTTCCTCAGAACAAAATGCACATTCACCTCAAGACCTTTATAACAGTCACTTCAATTAAATCAAGTAAAACATGACCAGTACAATTTACCTTTTAATTAAGCAATATAACAGTATACTTGATAAATTGACACATTAAAACCCAGTACACCTATCTTAGCAAATATATTGAGATACACATGTGACTGCCTAATTTAGTGTCCTTTCAACCTTTTGTTTTTAAAAGGCATTTTATAGTAAATGCCTCATTTAAACGAGAAGGCTTATCTTTTCTTAACAGTCACTGGCAAAGTGTTTATATTTGTTCAGCTACACTGCTGTGATTACCCCTCTAATAACCTTATGTACCTGTTCCATAATGGAAAATAAAAACATTCTACCCTATTTACACATGACATTATGTTTAAATAGAGCATTATTCTGGACCTTAACTTTGAACAAAACAGTGTCATGCTTACCAGGAGCAGGACCATGGCCTTGGCCCCTACCTGATGGACCTGTGAAAAGTTGAGGGTGAGTTAATGTCAGTATCAATGCATGTTGCAACATATATCTCACATTTACAGTAGCTACTGTGCTACTTGTTGTATTGGTCACATTCTGAGTATGAGTACAACTGAGGTAAAATCTTCCCCAAGACCTAAGACCTGACACCCACATAAAAGTATACACAGTCTGACACACTGACTGCTACAGTATTACAATGCTGATCACAGTAAGCCTACCTGCACACTCCTCTGCTGTGAAAACTGTGGCACCCACCTCCACGATGTATGATGTGATGGATGTCTGGGAGCTGTTGTGTGTGCCTAGGTTCACCAGGAATTCCTCAGTGGCTGTGAGTGGTTGTTCCTCTGCAGGCCCTCCACTGGTGATGGCACAATCCCTGGCTGCATGTGTGAATGAATTGTTTAGATATTTTTATGGTTGAATTTCCTTTGGTATCCACATTCCAGGGTTTAACCAAAATACATAAAGATCCATTAAGGCCACCATTTAGACAGATAATGGCAGGGAATGGCTGGTTGATGGAGCCATTATCCATATATATATTGAAAAACAACTAAAACCTGCACTAATGAAATGTGAGTATATATTGAATGATAGTAAACAGTTTTTACAGGACCTGTTTGATTCTACTAAAGGGGCATGTGTACATCATAAGACTATAATGGCAACACTTGATGTGAAGTCATTATTCACTATGATCCCTAATGATGAAGGGATTACAATGGTGAAAGATTTTATGATGCGACACATAATATATGATGAGAGACATGTTGATCTCATATATCTTTTAGAATTAGTGCTAGAGAGCAATGCCTTTGTCTTTGACAATGAGTCCTTTTTACAGGTGTTTGGCGTAGCTATGGGCACACCTTGTGCCAATAGCTACGCCAACATTGTTATGGCTGAGTGGGAAGCAAATGCTGTTTTTGGCCATACTTTGGCAAATATATCTTTATGTATGTTTAGACATTTTGTAGACTACCTCTTCATTCTATGGGAGGGTGAAGAGGTCGATCTACTATTGTTTATTGCACATTTAAATACTAGTTGTAGTTTTCTGAAATTTACGAGTCAATATTCCAGAGAAGTAATAGATTTTCTGGATATTAGACTTACTATAGATAATCAGAATTTTCTACATACTAATCGTTTTCGAAAAAATGACCAAAGGGCAATGTATTTACATAGAACAAGTATGCACCCCCATCATGTGTTTCGCAATGTACTGAGAGGGCAAGCCATGAGATGCTCTAGACTTACAGATAGAGACACAGACTTCGAAATTGAATTAAAACAACTAAAAAGAGATTTTGAAGGCAGAGGCTATGGTAGTAAGGATATTGTGGAGGCATGTAATTATGCTTGATATATTAGAAAGGACAAGGCAAAGCCATACTATTCAAACAGGGGGAGTTGTAATACTAAGCAACAAAGGAAGCATACTAAAGTAGCAGTGGCACTCACTTATACGAGTGACAATCGAGCATTAAGAAGGATACTAGAGAATAACTGGCATATCTTACAGATCAATAGAGACATAGCAGGTTTAGTAGGTGAAAAGCTCTCTTTAGTTTATAAGAATAGTAGCTCTCTTAAAAGAAGGTTATGCTATCCTAAAAGTAGTATAGATATGAAGGTGCAAAAGCCAGTTGGAGGAACTAGGAAATGTACGAAATGTAATTTTTGCCAATAAATTTTTGAAGGTATAGTATTTGTACATCCTGATATAGGAAGGAAGTTTCTCTTTTAACATGGAGGCTGATTGTAACAGCATGAATTTAGTGTATTTAGCCCAGTGCACTCTCTGCAGAGACTTCTATGTGGGTAAAACCAACAGAAGGCTAAGAGAGTGCATTAGGGACCATATGCACTGTTTGAAAAGAGAACAAACCTATAGTGCTGTTGTCAAACATATTTTATCTTGTGGAGTTGAACATCACTTAATAAGACTGGGGGCACATATAGGACAGGGTCTGAATGACCATCTTTCCATTGTTTCCAAGTTGAAAAATATGCTAAAATGAACACATGAAATAAATTGACATCACTGAATTCTATGATGTTAGCGCTACTTTATTTTATTTTGATTCTATGTTATTTTATGTTTATTTTATATGCATCTTAGATATATATTTCACTGTGAGTTCTTTAATTTAATGGTGGGGAGGTGCATTGAAAATAGGACTGACTGTGATTTGTTCATTTGAAATTTGATTATTTGCATGAGTATAAAAAGGGTGGGGGGTTGAGTCTGCTTGTTTATGATCTGATGAAGCAAAGAGAAGTTTGCAAAAGTGCTTACCTGTTGTAACTTACTTTCAATAAAGGGATTTTATCTGGAAATAAGACATGTGGATTTATAATTTGACCTGGCTTGAGACTGTTAGCATTCTGTGGATTTATAACTTGACTTGGCTTGAGACTGTGAACATTCTGCCATAGCTGCTTCAGTATTTTGCTGCATTCATTCCTTTTTTGTATAATTGAGTGGCAGTTCTTTGAATCCCACTCCTTCCTTGGTCCGTATCCCCTTGGTCGTCTGCGTGTGTGCTGTAGCTCCTGTTGAAGCCAAAGCGCTCCATATTGGATTGCCCTATCCCTGGTGCACTAATAATTTTGGTCTCCGTGCAACCTCAAGGCAGGCCTTTCTAGAGTGGCTACCCTGGAAGTGCTCCAATCACCTATCTAGTGCTCTTTTCATGCACTAGCCTCTCAGCATATTTGATCTGTTGAAGCCAAAACGCTCCATATTGGATTGCCCTATCCCTGGTGCACTAATAATTTTGGTCTCCGTGCAACCTCAAGGCAGGCCTTTCTAGCGTGGCTACCCTGGAAGTGCTCCTATCACCTATTTAGTGCTCTTTTCATGCACTAGCCTCTCAGCATATTTGATCTGTTGAAGCCAAAATGCTCCATATTGGATTGCCCTATTCCTGGTGCACTAATAATTTTGGTCTCCTTGCAACCTCAAGGCAGGCCTTTCTAGCGTGGCTACCCTGGAAGTGCTCCTATCACCTATCTAGTGCTCTTTTCATGCACTAGCCTCTCAGCATATTTGATGTATGTCCTTTTTTACTTATTTGTTAATTTTATGGTAAACCTACGGGAGCGGCACTCACGCGGACCCCCCCCCCAAGGTCGTTTATCTCCCTTTCAGTATATCCCCCCTCTGTTAGTTACCTTTTGCCTCTACAATACTCCTTTTCTTTTTCTTTCCTTACTTTATTCTTCACCTTTGCCTCGAAAGCCTGATATTTTTCAGTGTCTTTCAACCTCTCATAACTATTTTACCCCTCCTTTCTCTTTCTTCTTTCATTTCACTTTGGTCTAAGCTTTTCTACTCCTACCAAGCTATTGCTTTTCTGCACTGCTTGTATCCTAAAGTTAGGTTGCTGCTAGACTCATACTCCCTATCTTCTCCCACCTAACTAGCCACCTTCTTGTACACCACTTGTCGTCTTTATTCTCCAGTACCACCTACACCGTAGTTCCTTCTATACATTTCACTACTATTACCTGGCCAAGCTCCTTGTGCCGTAGCTCCCTTGCTGGGCTGATTGGCCACGCTCTCTCCACTGGTTGTTTTTGCCAGTATAGGCCCCACCCCCATTCCGCCATCCTCTCTAATTGGATTTCCCGCTTAGTTCCCCCTCCCCCCAGCCCTGTCCAAGTCTATTAGTATCTCCTTCCCCCTTTAGGCGCCATCTTTGAATCCCACTCCTTCCTTGGTCTGTATCCCCTTGGTCGTCTGCGTGTGTGCTGTAGCTCGTAAGTGTTAATTTAACTATGCAATGTTAATCTGCTCCTGTTACAATTGTTTCTATTTTAACCTTGCTATCATCTATAATAATTACAGGATGATACATGATATGTCGTTTAGCGACTGCGTTTATTTCTATGTGTAGTCCTAGTTACATTTTTAGCTTTAATAGTCTTTTATCTGGCCGCGCCAGAAATATCTCAGTGTAGTGTAACCTATCTCCTGGAATAGGTGTGCGTTAACGCTACGCGGATGACTAATGTTTCGCTTAGTTTTATAGTCATATATTATCTTGCAGCCTGCTCGCTATCACAAAGTAGCCTTTGAATTTATTGTTTATTTACTTTATCTAGACCATCTGTGTTTGGTTAGTTGCCTGTTTCACTATATTAACATATGAGAGAGTATATCACCATTGTATAATGTTCACCTGACTCTTTGGTTACTGTGTCGGAAAGGGTGGTTTTTCCCTCTCCTCTTGGTCTGTATATTGCTGTTACCGCAGATAACGCCAATTCCCTTTTATACTCCCTAGCTCTCACACACTTGTTTCTAGGTTATGAATGATTGCTATTTGTGTGTCCTAAATACTTCATCTTCTTTTACTTGTTTTTCAATGATTACAAAAGATGCTGCTCATGTGTCGAAAGGACTTCAAACTGTGTGCATAGTTGTTGTGTCACTGGTTACCTGTGCCAATACATTGTACTTTGTAACTGTTGCCTGTGATTGTGTGCTTTGATTTTTTTCACCTCTCCCTGTGCCTACTCTACTTCTCTTTCTCCCCTCTTACCTATCTAACTTTTATAATTGCCATTTACCACTTCTCCTTAACCTTGCTTTCTCCCTTGTTTTTCTTCTAGCTGCTGAAGCCAAAATGCTCCATATTGGATTGCCCTATTCCTGGTGCACTAATAATTTTGGTCTCCGTGCAACCTCAAGGCAGGCCTTTCTAGCGTGGCTACCCTGGAAGTGCTCCTATCACCTATCTAGTGCTCTTTTCATGCACTAGCCTCTCAGCATATTTGATGTATGTCCTTTTTTACTTATTTGTTAATTTTATGGTAAACCTACAGGAGCGGCACTCACGCGGACCCCCCCCCCAAGGTCGTTTATCTCCCTTTCAGTATATCCCCCCTCTGTTAGTTACCTTTTGCCTCTACAATACTCCTTCTTTTCTTTTTCTTTCCTTACTTTATTCTTCACCTTTGCCTCGAAAGCCTGATATTTTTCAGTGTCTTTCAACCTCTCATAACTATTTTACCCCTCCTTTCTCTTTCTTCTTTCATTTCACTTTGGTCTAAGCTTTTCTACTCCTACCAAGCTATTGCTTTTCTGCACTGCTGGTATCCTAAAGTTAGGTTGCTGCTAGACTCATACTCCCTATCTTCTCCCCCCTAACTAGCCACCTTCTTGTACACCACTTGTCTTCTTTATTCTCCAGTACCACCTACACCATAGTTCCTTCTATACATTTCACTACTGTTACCTGGCCAAGCTCCTTGTGCCATAGCTCCCTTGCTGGGCTGATTGGCCACGCTCTCTCCACTGGTTGTTTCTGCTCCGCTCCCCTCCCTACCCCCTTATCCCACACACCCCACGCACCTCTACATTTATACTTCTTACACCACACCCCTTCCTACACCACACCTATCCTAACTTTCCATTCCGTCTAACCCCTCCTACTTTACATTTCCTACTATCCTGCATACTCTCATTTCTTCCCTAATTACCCCTACACATTTCACTTATACCTTCTAATCTTTCTCCTTTTTTCTCCTTTTTATACCATAGTTTCCATATTTACTTACCTTTCCTTTAGTTATACCATAGTTTAGTGTTCACCTTTCTACCTAGTAGCTCTCACTTACTCTTCACTATGTCATTCATACCTCATACTACCTTATCCAAAACCTCTAACACTAACACTATCCCAACTAAACTACTAGTCCTGCTTATTCATTTCCTATTTCTCACACTACCCTATCTTCTTACCTCTTATGAACAAAACAATAATCACCACATTAGCTATTCTCTTAAACAAACAGCCTCGGATCTTACATCTCACAAGTTAACTCACTTAAATATCACATTTACTTCTTCTTACCTCCTAGCCAAATAACATCGGTTGTCCCATATTAAATCTAATCATCCCATCTTGAAACGACTAAAATACCTATCTATCTTCTCCTGTAAACCTCACTCACCATATATCCCCTCAACCACTAAAGATGGAGATATACATCCTAACCCTGGGCCCTTTAACACCTCTTCTGTCACTAATCCCATTACTTCAAGCTCCACCCTTCTAGCATCTAACTCTAGTTCACATTCGTTACTAATTGGACATCTCAATATCCAAAGTGTCAATAACAAGCTTACTCTTCTTCACTCTCTTCTTGATTACTACTCCTTTGACATCTTCTGTCTAACTGAAACCTGGTTAAAGCCCCATACCAAAGATAGCGAAATTATTCCCCCAGGCTACAACATCCTTAGACTAGACCGCTCTACCCACAAGGGTGGGGGTGTAGCACTGCTATTTAAGACCAAACTACAAGTATCCTTAATACACTATTATCCACAAGAAGACACTAAGGCCAAACTCCTTATTTCTAAACTGAAACTAAATCCACACAAATCAATCTATATCATCTGTATCTACCTACCTCCTGGAAAAAACTCTACTACTATTGAAAACATCCTTAATTGGATATCTTCTACATACCCACAAGAAACTATCATACTAGGAGACCTTAACCTTGACTGGTCCTCCATTAACTCATTAAACCCAGCCATGCATATTAATCTACATGGCTTTACTCAGACAATTAATACCACAACTAGGATCAATAAACCCAGCAAAAAAGAAAGTATATTGGACTGGATCCTAATTAACAAACCACAACTAGCATATCAGACTGGCACTTTGCCTGATGATATTAGCGACCACGCCTTAACATACATTATAAGACAAAAAAGTAACACCTCTAATACCCCTATGGTTAGAATCACACGAAGTAACAAACATTTTAATCTTCTCCTATTTAAAGCTGAACTTAATGCCTGTAACTGGAACCCTCTAAAATCCCTCCCACTTGAAGATGCTGTTAAATACTTTAATGACAAATTCCTATCAATCCTTGATAATCATGCACCAAAACGCACCATCCGAATTAAATCAAAACCGGCTCCCTGGCTTACTAAGGAAACAAGACAAAAACTACTACTTAGAAACAAATCCTGGAGCAAATGGAGAACTACTAAATCTCCCTCAGATCAACAGACCTTTAGATTTTTGAGAAATAGTACCAAAAAAGACATACTCTCTGACAAAAAAATACTATAGTAATCTTCAGCTAGTAAATCATAATCCCTGTAAATTCTGGAATAACTTAAATAGACTTATCCGCCCTGGTCAAACCACAACTCCCCCCCCCCATTAACTCAGACAATATATCAGCCTCTGAAATTGCCAATACCTTTAATTCCTTTTTTATCAACACTATTAACTCTTTGGCCTCACACCTCTCCCTTGATAGCTCCAGCATCCCTGATCTCTCATCCTCTACCCTACCAACCTTCTTATTACAACCCATCTCTACCACCTTCATCCAAAAATGTATCCAAAAACTTAAACCTGGTACCCCTCTGCTGACCAGCTTCCATCTGAATTCCTTCAAAAAGCAGCTAAAGAAATAGCCTATCCTATATCCATTCTTATAAACAGAACTATTAGTGAAGAAACTATCCCTGATATTTGGAAAATTTCTTATATCATCCCCTTACATAAAGGTGGAAATTCAAATGAATACTCTAACTACAGGCCCATAGCAATCCTGTCACCAATAGCAAAAATCATGGAAAAATGTATACACTATCAATTAATGGATCACTTAACAAAACACAGTATTCTAAGTAACTGTCAACACGGTTTTAGACCATTTCATAGTACTGCCACTGCACTCCTATCCTTTACTGACGTCATCAACAAAAATCATAATAACAACATTCTATCATCAGCTCTGTTCATTGACCTGTCCAAAGGCTTTGACATGGTCAACCATCCCCTTCTCATAAAAATCCTTAAATCTATTTCCTTAGAACCCAAGGTTATCCATTGGTTTGCTTCCTACCTCAATAACAGAAGGCAGGCAGTCCTCTGGGACAACAATCTCTCCTCTCTACTCCCCATCTCTCTCGGTGTCCCCCAAGGCTCTATTCTTGGACCACTTCTATTCTCTTTATTCATAAATGACCTACAAGTAGCTATACCCCAGTCCACCAGCATACAATACGCTGATGATTCCACACTAATTTGCTCTGCTAAAACCATCTCTGAATTACAAAATAATTACACAAAATGTATTCCACACAGTAGAGGCATGGTTCTTAAAACATTGTCTACTCTTGAATGCTAAAAAAACCAAACTCCTTCTCTTTAAACCCACTACTAGATCTCCCCCGCTAGAATTTTCTATCTCTTCCAGTGATGGTACCCTCATCTCACCTGACTCTACCACCAAGTTATTAGGTGTTACAATCGATAACAGCCTTACCTTTGATAGTCACATTAATAATACTATTACAAAAGTAAACAGAAAGTTGGGCTCCTTCTACAGAATCAAAATGTTCTTAACTCCTACTGCCAAAGTTTCACTAGCCCACTCATCTTAATATTTCCACTCTTCTCTATGCATCACCTATATACACTAACCTAAAGAAAAACAATCTCTCTAAACTGGCTAACACTTATCATAGTATAGCCAGATTTGTTACTGGAAATCCATATAGAACTCACCATTGCCTGAACCTACAGCAACTTCACTGGCTAGAACTAAGAAATACATTGTCTCTTTCTCAACTTACATTTGCACATAGGATTTTCTACAATCCTAACAAAACACCTATACTTTCTAACCTATTTACTCCTTACACCAACCTTACTTCTCTTCGCTCCTCTAACAAACTTCTAATAACCTTAACCAAAACTAATAACTCTGCCGGTGACTCCCTCTTCTCCAATACAATTGGTAAACACTGGAATCCTCTTCCAAACAAACTAACTTCCATTCCATCCTCAGTTCTCTTCAAACAAAACCTTAAAACTCACCTTAAACACTGGTTATGCTCTTGCTTTAACCCCGATTAAAATTATGGTTACCACACCTTCTCTCTCACTTCTCTCCTAATTCTCCTTCTTACTTTGTTAATGGGACTCTACCTATGCCTAATTAGGTTTTTTTTCTCTTTTCTATTACTCTCCCCTATTCATGCTGTATGCATATTAATTTATCAAGACTTTTTTTTTTCTTTTCTACTGCCCTTTCTCGTATACTTACTATGAATGTCTTTCTCTTTTCCTTTCCTCTTTCATCTTCTAAATGTTTTTATTAACCTTTGTTTCTCCATAGGTTATGCGTTTAGAATATTTCCATGTAGAATTTTTATATTGAACCAGACACTGTATTCTATTTACTGTTTTTGTATTATAAATTGCCTTTTCTTTATGTGGAGCTTTTCTCCCCGGGCCTCTACTGAAAATGGAAATATATCCAGTTGGACTAGCCCGGTTAACAAATGTAAAATAAATAAATAAAAATAAAAACAGTTGGGACCTTGAGGTTTGTTTTTCTTACTTTATAGAATCACTATTAGTCAACCTTAACCAAAAATGCTGACCTGCTGGATCATAAGGTTTTAAGGGTGAAGACCACGTTAAAAAAAGAGGATTGCTGATTACCAGTGAATCCTTATATGTAATACACTAAGCTGCTTACTAGCCATATAAACTTTTTTTTGAAAAAGATTTCAGACTTCTTTCCACCTGTCTACTTTAGAAAAAAAAATATTTTTATACTCATAAAATAACCAGCAACCTTTGGTACAAAGGAAAAATTCCCAGTACTGACCCATTAATTGCCCCATTCACACATTCCTTTAAACCTTTGAATATGGATAGGCCACAGCCTATTATTCAAATATCACTCTGCAAAAAAAGTAAAAATGAATAATAAATAGCTGTTTTGGAGCATAATTATCTCTGCCTTCCTTTCCTCAAAATGGAAGGACACTACTACAAAAGGGAACTTTCTGAACTGTCATTCATTTCCCACATTGAAACAAAAAGCAAATTCAATATTAATAAATTACACTTTTAGAATGTAAATATCTTTGAGTCACTTTCCTAAAAAAGGTAAGAACACTACTGGAAAAGAGATTTTTATAGTCCCAAGGTGAGCATGGAGTCTCACAGCATCTTCCTTGAAGATGAGCCTTTCCAGCTTCTAGACTTCATCCAATAGAATTTGCAGGTTCGTTTCAATAGAGCCCCATAAAGAATACCTTATCCAAGGTCCAGTAGTTCTAGTTCAATAACTAGCTTGCCTTATGGCAAGGTTATTATTTAAATAACTGTAAATAACCATAAGTTCACTTTTGGCAGTGACATTCAAATTAAGACGTGCAAACTGCAGTTTTGTTCCATTCCTTATAACAATCTTTCGCTTTCTGTGTGGAGGCACTAAACCGAGATATGCTTCATCTAAACTGTAGGAACACCTCCCATCATCATTCCAGCTGCTCTGAATTTTGTGAGCATGTGAAAAAAGTTACTGAAAAAGCCCCAAATAGATGGCATAACTAGAGTGGTGTCATATAAGGTGGGCAGCCAAGGGAAGCCACCTTTTACCTGCTATTTAAAACAATATTTCATGTTCATTTATTAATAGTTGTAGTGTATTAAATATGCTGTATTATACCATGATCCCCCCAAAACGTGCACACTGATTGGCCAGCGTGCCCGTTGTAAATCGAGTTATACTAATGGAAAAAGGTCCGGTCGCCCGGACTTTTTTCCATTAGTATAACTCGTTTTTTTTAAACACTGTCTCGCTATGTTAAATGGGTTTAACATAGCGAGACAGCTTTAAAATAAGCAACGGAGATCTCCGTTGCTTATTTTAAAGCTGTCTCGCTATGTTAAACCCATTTAACATAGCAGGCAGTGTTAAAACGGAGAAAGCAAGATCTCCGTTGCTTTTAGTGTTTCGCTATGTTAAATGAGTTTAACATAGCGAGACAGTTAAAATAAGCAACGGAGATGTCCGTTGCTTATTTTAAAACTGTCTCGCTATGTTAAACTCATTTAACATAGCGAGACACTAAAAAAAAGCAACGGAGATCTTGCTTTCTCCGTTGCTTTTGCCCACAGCTCTGATGTACTGCGCAGGCGCGCAGTACATCAGAACTGCCGCGGATGCCAGACATCTGCGGAAGGGCAGTAAACAGGCATTATACTATGCCATTATTTAAGAAAAGTAACAGTTTCTTTTCTTAAATGTCATGGTATAATAGCAATAACCCACGCCTGGGTGTGGGTAATGCTAAATTACCCGGTTGGCTTTGTTTGGTCCTCGGGCCGCCCGGGACCAAACCACGCCAACCGTGGGTAAATTTAGCATTACCCACACCCAGGCGTGGGTTATTGCTATAATATCTGTTACATCTAAATCTAACAACACACTTTCACTATAACACATGTAAGTTACTCACTCACTCATTGTAAAACTAAAAAATTTTTATTATGGAGTTGATTAACTACCATGTATTATAATTTATTCACAAGTTGTAAATCCTTGTGTGGTGTACCTGGGTAGTGACTGAGATTGATCCTGCTGAATAAGTCTATTACCTTATATACAAATTAAAATAAAGTAATAAACTGTGTATTCCAGTTGCTGTATGCATTATGTCCTTTTTCTGTCCTTCACGTACAGGTGTATGTTGTCAAGCTGGCAATGCAAGTCTATTATGTGTCATATGTTGCTTCAGTGTCGAGAGACACCCCCATTTCTGGGAACCTCGGTTGTTTACTAGTTCTGCTTCCTTAGCTGTATACTCTCATCCAACTTGAAGTCTCTTACATAATGCAACACCTAGAACATCATTTCCCAAGTGTTATCTCACTGATCATCTTTTCATACAGTAAGATGATGTGTCAATCACTGTTATTTACAACATGGGAAATAAGCTCCTCTAATCTCTTGGTCTTTGCCTATACGCCATCATGTTACAAGTTATAGCACCTTGATCTTTTGTTTTTTTCTTCATCTGTTTGTCACAGAGCTTCTTCCACTACCATATAAATCATCACATTTTCCTTGTTACTCTACTACTAGGCCACATAACCTGAACTTTTTTATGTGGTGAAAAACCAGGAGCCACTTAGCTAACTGCCAATCCAACAAGCTGCATGCAGTCACCCAGAAGCATGTGTTTTCTCTCTCTCTCTTTTTTTATCACTTTCTTTGAGCTTTTAGTAGATAGGATGAACACCATTTCCTGCTCCTCTGTGATGTCAAACATAACAATAAACCACTGTGCACAAAACTAGTTACTGTCTTCTGTTTCAGCAGTTCTCAGTAAATGTTACCCAGTTTTGTTTCAACGTTTGATGCAGTTTTCTAACAAATGTCATGTGAGGCCAGCTGGGAAAATTCTTCTGAAAGATCCACATGCAGAACATTAACCTTAATAGTGGTACTGACAAAAAATACAACAGGGGCAGCTTATGCTAAGGACAACTGTCGTGCTGACCATTTGCTAGGAAATATACAGACTTGAAAGCTAGCAGTATACCTTACAAATACTTTCCATAGCTGTTACTAGGAAGGAGACAGAGACAACTCTTATGTAATTGGATTGAGCGTTACTGGATCCGCCATTAGACACGATGACTGTCGTTGCCATCCTTTTTGTCACACTTTCAGAGAATACATCTGCTAGGACTCTCACTAAATGAGGAAAGCGTAGGCTGTCTGATTTGTCTGTCATATATCTGTGACTTCTTGTCAACTGCTTGTCTCTGTACATCTTAGTCCTCTACCCATCGGCCTCTCTGTATTTCTTAATGCCACATTCTCTTACTCAGGTTATCAGCATCATATCATATTCTGTCATATTTAAGTCCCCAGTCTTTTTGCATTGAGTGAACATTAGACTGATTTTATTATAGTCTCTGTGCATATAGTTCAATGTTTTCTTATAGTACTCAACTCATCATTCTCCCTTTCTAGGTCTGGCCATAAATTGATGACTTTAGCCATCTTGTCTTACTTTGTGTTTATCTTTAAATGTATAATGATTATATTCCCTCCTCTGTTCAACAGTGCACTAAAACTAATTAACATGAGTACCAGTAAAAAGTAACTGGTGTTTGGCATGTCATGGGTAGGAAAGGATCTATAACTGATTGCAGGGGCTGTATGTTAGTGTGGGCTTCATGTGGTGAGTGTGGGATATCTGTAAAAATAATTTTAAATCACTAACACCGTCATCTGGCCAGTACTGAACTGGTGACCAACTTAAAACATTTGAAGCATCTGAGGATATAGCACAAGTTGCAATTCTCCTCTGCCTTCCAAGCTCACTTACTCTGAATTAATAACACTTGCCTGTTTCATGCTTTCACTGCAGTCAACCTAGTTTATCAACATTCACATTACAGACTGAAAACTAAGAGCTTCATTTATTCTTCATAGGAATTGTCATGCTTTTATATTGCTATATTTAACAGAAATAATGGTTTAACTGTCTTACTTGCCAGCAAATACACAAGACTGTAATGCATATGCACACAGATTTATATCATATTTTATAACAACACATAATATAACCATAAATATTTCAGTTTTCAGAAAAGTATTATTTTCCAAGAAATTAATTCACTATGGTTTGTACTGAAATAAAAACTCATCCTCTAGTTTAGTTAGACTTATCTGATTCTTTCTCTTAAAACAAGCAAACTAGAGGCATAGTTATTTTCAGGAATTGTTACCACAACACTTTACAAGAATGGCAAATGCTGCAAGAAGCTGAGTAACAGGACATGTAGACAAACAGCTATTGACAGGTCTGATCCAGGCATCCATTTTAAGAATCTGTCAGCTATCTTTTTTCTGCTTAAGTGCACATGCAAACTCTTCGCTGTGGTAGCAGAATGTTAGCTAGATAACTCTGAGCTGTGTCTAAAACCTCATATAATAAGTACAACATTCATTAAGACCTAAAATCTGTTAGCATGTTATTAAACATATGTATTGTTAACTTTTGTTTGTTTATATCATTAATGGCTCCATGTTTAACACTTGTCACTTCCTGTTAGGGTTTGATTCATTTCTTGTATCGGAAGCTACTGATGTATAAAGAATAGACCATCTTCATGAATCACTGCGGAACAGACTAATTCTAAGTTAGTTTCATTCATAGTATTTTTTGCCATAGGAAATAATTTCAGCAAATCCTTGCTTCTTGTTTCTCCTTGATTTCTTTTAGGATGCTATTTCCAGAATAAGTTTGCTAAACACTGTGTTATTGCAGCATGAATTGTAGGCTCCAGACTCCCTTAGGTACCTTAAATGTGCATATCCTATATTCACCCAAAATTTCCCTTCTGCTGTAGTTTCTGTTTACTATCAGATAGTGTTCCCTGTGTGCAGATGTCTGGGTAAAGTGATGTCACTCACCATTTGCATATTACTGATATACTGTCATTCAATACATACTACATAAAATTATGACCTAAAATTTGAGCCATTGTTTGTTGAAAAAATAAGACTTCTAGCACATTTCAAAATATATCTAAGGTTTAGAACCTGTTAAACATGTCGCTGCTACTGTCCAATAAAAAAAAAATTGAAATATTAATTTTGTACATATAATAGTCAATCAAAGTACTCATGTTAAATGTTTAGTAACATCTCAGACTGAACATCATAACACTTTACTGCATTTCACAGCAACATGGTTACTGTATCTTTAGTCTCATGGCTTACAACTTCCTAATACTGGATGGGTGCATGGCATGATTCCTTGTGCATCTTTGTCTTATGTGCAAATTCCTCATATCATGCTTACTCAGTCAGTGAGAATACAAATGCTTTAAACCCACTGACATGAAATAATGCCAAGGTACTGAGTTTTACATTCAGCGTTTCTTTCCACATGACCTCTGTTAAGTGTTTACGTTACCTCATCCTTTTAACTTCAAATGATGTTTTGTTTCCTTCCTTCATTGCATATCAGATCATCTCCTGTGTATTCTTATGAATTTACTGCAAACCTTGTACATATTTTTGTGCTGCAGCCAGTGTTACCTACTTCTCACTGTTTTCCTGCTCTGTTCCCCTAAATGATGAAGTTTTCATCTTTCTTTCCTTTACTCTAAATTTCATTTCTTACCCTTTGTTAGTTATGTGGCCGTTTTAGCCTATACAACTGAAACCTATGCATTAGAGTATGCTTAACTTGTAAAACTGCATTTCTGTAGAAATTAGGACCCCACACCACGTGTGTGTGTGTGTGTGTGTGTGTGTGTGTGTGTGTGTGTGTGTGTGTGTGTGTGTGTGTGTGTGTGTGCGTTGCAGAGGAAATCCCTCAACATCACAATCCCTTATTTATATATTATGATCTGCAAGGCTACTGCACTTCAAGTAATGATCAGATCTGGGTCTAGAACATCAGTAGGCCCTTTCATAGAATTCTGATTCTCCAATTAAATTAAAAAAAAAACAGAAGAATTCAATTCAAAGGTTGTTTTTCAGTGGGGTAGGGCAGCTGACCTGCTTGAATAAACCCTGCGCAGCTTACTGTGGTTCACAGTTCAGCAGCAAATGTAATGTAGGTAGTAACCTTTACGTTAAATCTTTATTCTTTACTGGCTGGAACACTACTGTTGATGAATGGAAAATACAGTTGTGCAAGTTGAACTTAAAATATCAGTACACATTCGAATAATCACTGCTGCAGTAGCCATAGCTATATAGGTTATATTCTGCCAAGGTTATTATAGCCAGCCAGCTTCCAAAGCTTCAGGGCACCTTTCATGTGCTCAAACTGCAAAGCAGTTCAAGCTGAGCTGACCAGAATACAATATTAAGCGATAAACCCTTCAAAGCTTTCCTGCCAGCATAGAGAGGTAGGCTGAGCAATGAAAGGGCAAGGCTAGGAACAAAAATAAATAAAAAAAATGTTCACACTCTAGCATGAAAACGCAACAAAAAACAAAAGGACTGGAGGGAAGGAGTGGCTACTGTAACAGTGATCACTCTAACATCTACTGTTGTGGTTCAACTTACACAACCGTATTATGTTCTTCATGCTGATCACTGCTGCAGTAGCCTTACCTATATGGGTAGATTACCATAGCTAACTACATTTTCGAGGTAGAAGGAGAATAGTTCAGGAGCCCCTGGAGAATGGTCCTAGCAAAGCATGATCTAGGCCTACAGAAAAAATCCAGTTATAGTGCTTTGTAAAAATACATACAGAGGATCAAGTAGCAGCTTCTAGAATACTTTTAGAATCCAACCTTTTCCAAAAAGCCATATAAGAAACCAAGGTCCTTGCAGACTAGGCCTTGTCCCTCTCTGGAGTGGATTTGTCATGGTGAGTATAACAAAAAGCCTTAGACATCCATTTGGAAATAGTCTGTTTTGACACTGGTTGTCCCTTCTTATTACCTTTACAAGAAATGAAGAATTGATCTGAAAGATTTAGTTCTGTCAAGATAGTACCTGAGTTGTCTGTGGACATCTAAGGTATGGAGTATCCTTTCTCCCTCATTTTAAGGTACAGGAAGGAAAATGGGGAGATGGATAGTTTGACCTAAAGTAAATTCAGATACCACTTTAGACATAAAAGAAGGATTAGTTCTCGAAGAAACCTTGTCTCTGTGGAAAATGAGGTAGGGTTGACTCAACAGAAGAGCTTGCAACTCAGATACCCTTCTTGCAGTGATCAGAGCAATCAATAAAATTTTTTTCTTTAAGAACCTCAGGTCAGCCAGATTAGCTGGTTAGAATGGAGAAGTGTGTTAGTTTCTCTAACACAAAATTAAGATCTCAAGGAAGGGCCACCGGTTTACTTGGTGGCTTCTTATACAAAACCCCTTTCAAGAACATTTTGACATGCAACTGCCTTGAAAGAGGAGGATCCATGGGCAGACATGCTGAAATGGCTGATAAATGAACCTTGACAAGGGAATAAGAAAGGTCATAGGACAGGTAACTCACACCAATATTGTAAAATCAGATGTTTTGAAAGACTTTGCAAAGATAATCAAGTGATCAGATATGGAAAGCTGTGAATACCCTGTAGCATGTAATGCACTATAACTAGAGTAGACACTTTGTGAACACTCTTGGCACAGTGGATAGTCCAAATGGTAAGGGGGAGAACTGATAATGTGATCCAGACAAACAAAACCTCAAGAAACACCCGAAGTCTGGATGAATAGAGATGTGATAAAAAGCATCTTTTAAATCTAGTGTTACCAGGAAACTTGAAATGAAGAAGTAGTAACAGGTTGTGAAGTAATATCATTTTGAAATGTCGGCACGATCGCAAACAGGTACATGAAATAAAGATCCAGAACTTGTGGCCAAGCATTTTCTTTCTTTGGGACTAGGAACATCCTTGAATAAAACCCTTGGCTCACCTGAAAGGAGGAACTGGTTTTACCACTTCTTGTCTTCTTCTGCTCTTCATGTAATGAAGAACAGGTGGAAACAAACAGTTTGATCTGTAGGATGAGGAATGTCCCCCTGGAAAGGGGAAATTTCCTCCCACTGTCATCTGTAACTCTAATGAATGATTTTCAGAATCCAGTTGACTGAAACAATCTGTAGCAAGGAGAAAAATGGAGATTCAGGCTTTCTGCAAGAGAAAGAAGGCCAGGTTGGGAGAGGATCAAGATCTCTTAAATGGCCATTTAGATTTGTTGGAATACCCTTGGTTTTGAGAGGTTTGAGACTTATTTTTGGAACCTCCTTGCCACTTTTTCTTAAATGTCTATTTACCTGAATTCTATTGAGACAGTTTATTCTGGTGGGGTTTTTTTGCCAAAAAATAGATGAGAAGACAGTAAATCCCTTCGACAATTTGGAAAAGGAGGAATGAAAAATCTAAGCTGATTCCATGAATCAGCTTGCTCCTTTCCTCACACTTATTTTGATCACCTTTGCAGCAGAGAGGCCAAGCACTAAATAATATATCCAAGGGAGAATTTAAAATCTCATTTTTAATGTTATCTGGATGGTTCTGAGAATGCAGCTAAACAAACCTCTTTAAAACCATTCCAGTGACCATAGCCATGGAAGAAGTATCAATAGTCATACACACACTCTGTAAACAATGAGTAGTGACCTGTACAATAGAAGAATCTAGGTAATATAAAGCAGGTGTTTTCTTTACAAGAAGAAACTGCAGATAAAACATTACTCATACTTTCAGAAGATGTCAGAATAAACTTTAACATATGAGCCTGGCAATTTAAAATTCTGAAATTCAAAGTTGCAGAAGTATTCCTCTTTCTTTTACTGAAAACTACTCTACAAGAAGGATCAATAGCCTGAATCAAACCCTGAGCCAATCCCAGTAACCTACTATTGAAAGAAATTTGAGGAGGAGTAGATACATACTTGTTTTTTGTTTCTTGTTGACAGGAAAAAATGGGGACAACCATGTTACTAATGGTAGCCACTTCTTCCATAGGGATGGGCACAGTATCCTGACACAACAGGGAAACCCTCACTATTCCCTCTCTCAAGACTAACAAGAGTGGTTCTCCCTTGCCCCTTGCCCAGTGAGGAAGTGGTTAAACCCCAGTCCATAATGGCTGTAAGTGCTACACCAGAGGGATCTGGCGTAGAAGATGAGTGGTCTGGGGTTCAAAAAATGGCCACAGCAGAATCATCCACTTGTGGCTGAGGCAAAGTACTAGCCTGCTGTGGTGGCAAAAGCTGCTTTCTTAACTTTCTTTTTGTGGCTAGAAGAAGGACTGACTTTGGGAGTGGCAATCTGTTCCATGGTCAAGCTGAAAATTGTGCTGCTATCCTGGGGAAAACAAGCAATGATTCTGGTAAAACTTACAGTTCACAAAAGTTACTTTCGTTATAGAAAAATGCAATAAAAAAGCACTTTCAAACACTATGGCAGCCCCACAGTCTTAAAACAAATACAATTTCTCGACAGAAAATAGTTTTTCATTTAGTTAAGTCTACTTTTAAATTGACAGATACAAAAGGCAATCCTTTAAAACACAATGCTCCTAGTTTTTAAATTATTTTGGTGAAAAACAAAGTAATAAAACATCAGTAGAAAATGGAATTTTTTTCTCCAAAGGGAACTTATCTGCCCAGCTACAGAAAGCACAAGCTGACCGTCGATCCTCAAAAGCCTCAGAGGAACCTAATCTTTGCTGGCAGGAATGTTATGAATGGCTTTGCACTCAAACTTCTCCTCAGCTTGAGCTGCTTGACACTTTGGGCATGTGGAATGTACACTAAATCTTTGGAAGCAGGCTGGCTGTAGTATTCTTGGGAGGATATAACCCCATATAGCTAAGGCTACTGTAGCAGGGATCAATATGAAAAACATAAAAGGTTTGTGTAAAAAGGTAAAAGATATCGCAGCTCTATTATTTCAGTACTGTAGCATTATATGAACATTGAAAATTACTTATAACAGGCCATATCAATCAATCAACCATTTTATTACATTTGTTTTAGAAAAAATTATCATACTACACACTCAAGAAAAATCTGAAGAACATAAACAGTACACACTGCAGATAACAAAGTCAAAACCAATTAATACCAAAAAATACACTGTACGTCCTTGTCTTATAATGACTCCACACAGGTGGAACATCATCAGTGCACCCCAACATTAATACAGCTCACAGACAGTCACAGTTCATCATACTTGGAGGGATATGACTGCCGTCTGCGTATACAGAATCCATAACAGTCTATCACCAAACCTTTCCTCTATGGAGAGCATAACTCCTATGAAGGACTGACACCACTGTCACTGCTCTCACACAGAATGCCACACAGCCCTCCCAAATCATTGCCACCATCCAGAGACCTCTACTGCTTTTCTTATGCCTGATCTACTTCCTCTCCAAGTCTTTCCTTAACTCAACCCTCCATACCCAGTTTCACTTGATGTGATCACTAGTACTGAACCAATTCCACTGCCTATACCCCCTTGAGTCATACAATCTTATCATCACCACTTATCTACCCATCTCAAGCCAAAAGTTTCACTTCCTCTTCAGCCTTTCATGCCTCTTTTACCCATCCCTATATATCCTCTTCCTTCAAATTCATACATAACTCTCCACCCTGCATGACAGCTCAGTCACTCCTCTTTATCCCATAATTTTCACACACCACTTGAAAGCTTATCAACCTTTCTGTCTTGCCTAGCCCTATTAAGCTATCAGTGTGTACAAGCCTTTGCCACTCTCACCTATCCAGAATACCATAAAAACAATAAAATGTTTGCTATCCCATTACCTTAGCTACACTCTTTACACTCCATGATATCCCCATCTCCTCCCATTTCCCAGTACACTCCCTTAGTCCCCTCTCTGCTATCCCCATCTCCTCCTATTTCCCAGTACACTCCCTTAGTCCCCTCTCTGCTTTCCCCATCTCCTCCCATTTCTCAGTACATTCCCTTAGTCCCCTCTCTGCTATCCCTGTCTCCTCCCATTTCCCAGTACACTCTTAGTCCCCTCTCTGCTATCCCCGTCTCCTTACATTTCTCAGTACACTCCCTTAGTCCCCCCTCTCTGCTATCCCATCTCCTCCCATTTTCCAGTCCACTCCCTTAGTCCCCTCTCTGCTATCCCTGTCTCCTCCCATTTCCCAGTACACTCTTAGTCCCCTCTCTGCTATCCCAGTCTCCTTCCATTTCTCAGTACACTCCCTTAGTCCCCCCTCTCTGCTATCCCCATCTCCTCCCATTTTCCAGTCCACTCCCTTAGTCCCCTGTCTGCTATCTCCGTCTCCTCCCATTTCCCAGTACACTCCCTTAGTCCCTTCTCTGCTATCCCCATCTCCTCCCATTTTCCAGTCCACTCCCTTAGTCCCCTCTCTGCTATCCCCGTCTCCTCCCATTTCCCAGTACACTCCCTTAGTCCCCTCTCTGCTATTCCCATCTCCTCCCATTTTCCAGTCCACTCCCTTAGTCCCCTCTCTGCTATCCCCATCTCCTCCTATTTCCCAGTACACTCCCTTAGTCCCCTCTCTGCTTTCCCCATCTCCTCCCATTTCCCAGTACACCCCCTTAGTCCCCTCTCTGCTATCCCCGTCTCCTCCCATTTCTCAGTACATTCCCTTAGTCCCCTCTCTGCTATCCCAGTCTCCTCCCATTTCCCAGTACACTCTTAGTCCCCTCTCTGCTATCCCCGTCTCCTTCCATTTCTCAGTACACTCCCTTAGTCCCCCCTCTCTGCTATCCCATCTCCTCCCATTTTCCAGTCCACTCCCTTAGTCCCCTCTCTGCTATCACCGTCTCCTCCCATTTCCCAGTACACGCCCTTAGTCCCCCCTCTCTGCTATCCCCATCTCCTCCCATTTTCCAGTCCACTCCCTTAGTCCCCTCTCTGCTATCCCCATCTCCTCCCATTTTCCAGTCCACTCCCTTAGTCCCCTCTCTGCTATCCCCGTCTCCTCCCATTTCCCAGTACACTCCCTTAGTCCCCTATCTGCTATCCCCGTCTCCTCCCATTTTCCAGTCCACTCCCTTAGTCCCCTATCTGCTATCCCCATCTCCTTCCATTTCCCAATACACTCCCTTAGTCCCCTCTCTGCTATCCCCATCTCCTCCTATTTCCCAGTACACTCCCTTAGTCCCCTCTCTGCTATCCCTATCTCCTCCCATTTTCCAGTCCACTCCCTTAGTCCCCTATCTGCTATCCCCGTCTCCTTCCATTTCCCAATACACTCCCTTAGTCCCCTCTCTGCTATCCCCATCTCCTCCTATTTCCCAGTACACTCCCTTAGTCCTCTCTGCTATCCCTGTCTCCTCCCATTTCCCAGTACACTCCCTTAGTCCCCTCTCTGCTGTCCCCTTCTCCTTCCATTTCCCAGTACACTCCCTTAGGTGAATGTTTTTCTTATATAAACTGTTATAATATCCTAGAAATACATTCATTATTTCCACACTCCTAATTATTCTGATTAAGCATTCCCCAGCCTTTGTCCCTTGCAGCCCTTACCCAACTGTTTTGCCTCTGATCTTTTAACTTCTGTGTCAAAATTTCCCTCTTCATCTTCCCTTTTGCCCACCAAATTTCCACTCCTTCTGTCCAGTTCAGCCTCCACCCACAATTCATCCATTCTTATCAGACATTCCCGCAGTCCTAATTCCATTTACTCTCCTTGTATTCTTCCCTGTCATTCTTCCCCTCCTTACATATTTTATTATTTACCCCTACCATCCCAATCCCAAAATTTCCCTCATTCTCCTTCATCATTTCCTTCACCATTTCCTTAAAAAAAAACAGTCAAAGCAGTATTATTCCGCTTCACTTGGTTCCACTTCCCTTTTCATTCCTCTTTACCTTCATAGTTCCAGTCCAAAACTGCCACTGTATGGGCAACCAAATTCCTCTCCAATATATCAACCACCCTGATTTCTCTGCCCACCTCAGAACAATTTAGCTTACAATTAATGCTTTTTTTCATCCCTTGAGAATGTGAATTGTACCTGTTTTTTCCTCATTATTCATGTTCGACCACTTTTTCCTACACTATCTCACTTCTGAAAAACCTCTGTGACCTGCAATTAAACTGTACCTTTCCATAATGTCTGTTCAATGTTTATTCCATAATAAAATTAAAATCTTCCATCAAAACTATGTTGACATCTCTCCTTAGGTCTCTCTAATTGCCTCTGAAACTAGCCATCATTACCTCATCACCCATATTTGGCCCATAACATGCTACTAGTACCAGTCTCACCCTTCCTGTTCACAACCCATCTCCCAATTCTCCACAAATACCATCCTTTATTTTTCCACCCTAAACTATACCTGATCGAGTAAAGTACCACCCACCCCTTTACAAATAATAATCCAACCACCTAAAGCATCTCTTCTGCAGCTCTCTTCAATTCCAGCGAAAAGACAAACCAAATTTTTCCCCTTGTAAACTTTATTGACAACTTTGCCCATTTAACAGACAAATGTATATCTTTCAAACTCCATGGTGCCATTCCGATACCTGCCTATTTCAACTCCTACCATATCCTACACCACACATTGCCCCACCACCAAACCTCTGGAGTTAGCAGTGGTCACTCCTGGGTGTGACCTAAATGTCCACCTGAACTCCCCCTCACATATTTGAGATGGTCAGGCATCAGCAGCTATCCTTGCAAGCACAATAACTGAGACAACCTTCCCTATGAAAATCCCCTTGCTTCTCCCAGTCAACCCTCTCTCCTCTCTGTTTCCCTTCCTACTATCTCCAGCTCCCCTCCATAAATCCCCACACTGCACTCTCAGTCCCAGGTACTCCCAATGTCCTCCTAACCAATCATCATCAACCCCTCTTTTTCACATTCTCTACAAGGGATTATAGTGTCATGTCAACTGTCAGCATATCTCTAGTGCCAGTCTCCTTACTTCTTCAACAGTTATACCTGACCTGCTGCAGGTCTTCTTTCACACAGTATTTCCACCTCTTTTCTGGATGCAACTGTTTCCTCTTGCCTTCATCCTGTCTATCCAAATCTTTACCAGTTTATTTTCTGTTTTCCTGCATGTGCCCCAACCACTGTAATTAGTTCTCTTTGATATTCTTTGCAATTGGAGATACTTAGTCATCTGTTCTGATGTCCTGATTTCTTCATTTACCCCACAGTGTACAATCTACAACCTGTCTCAGGCTCTTTATCATTTTCCCCTCCAGCTTCTTCAACTGCTCTGTCTTAAGTGCCCAGGTTTCTGTACCATACAGTAGTGCCTGTCCCACCACTGTTTTGTACACCTTAACTTTTAGCTTCTTTCCCAACTAAATGTACCCCTTTTTGCCACCACACTCCCCATGTACTCAATCAAAACTACATCCAGGCCTTTTTGCTGTACCTGGTCACCTCAGAAACTGCTACCCACCAGTCATCTGGTGGAGTACATGGCTCATCAGCCTTCTGCTTAGTATAGAAAAGGAGAATATATCATATTCCTCCTAGGCAACCCAATGAAATATGCCACCCATCACCGCCGTCCAAGATGGCATCACTCCCAAACTACAGCAATCAAGCATACCCAAGGCCACATACACAGCTCCTAAAGACTTATCCCAGTTCAAGGGCATCTTTCTCCAAAGGCTACAGTACTCTGTCACCTCATTTAAAAAAGAAAAAAACTCTGCACTGATACAAATCTCTGTACAGAAACATTAGAACTATAATTGACTCATTTTCATTGCAGAACATCCTGTTCCCTATTTCCTGAACAACTACTATAAAAAAAAAATATAAAGAGTAACTACATCATACACATTTGCACAGGCTGCTGACCAATCTCCATACAGCAATCCTTGTAATGTAAAAGAACACCTTCCACCTTCCTCCCCTCAACCAACAAACAGGTATTTACATTTTTCAAATGAGTTCAATAAAAACAAAAAGCAGCTTAACACACTGTTAAGCCATACATAAAAAAACTAATAATATACACACTTCTGCTATACCGCTAGAGATTATAACCCTTACCCCCTGGCAAACCCTACTTGAATATGCACTCTCCCAGAAACAGACACTTGTCTATGTCAAAATCTATCATCTTGCCATTTGCAGGTAAAATGAAATATACAAATTAAGAAAAAATATTCTTATATTTAAATACATAGAAATTGCAATTAATGGCTATGACAACTGCTTTATCCATCACCTTCAAAGTGCCACATAATGGACACTGCATTGGTCTTAATGAAGGAGACTGTTTATGCTACTCTGCTGCTAGCTGATATGGTCTCCCATGGTGCTGCCGCCATTCTGCTCCATAGTCATTGCATCTCCAGTGATCACTTGCACAACCATCGAAAGAGAGTTTTATCACTCAGTTTACCACTCATCTGACAAAGAGAGAGTGCAAAATGGAAACAGAATAGGAATGTGAGCTTAGAAGGAATTAGCCTGGTACTATAGAACAGAGGGATGAAGCCCTGAGAGAGCTTCAGGTAATCATGCTTCACTTAGCAGCCTTGTCACTGGTGTAACCAGCAAGGAGGGAGAGGAACAAAGGGGTGTGCCCTGTACGTATTTTCTTGTGGAGGAATGGGCATAGGCACTGGGCGCACACAGGTGGTGGTACATTTTCTCCGGTGGATACTAGAGAAACAACCACCCATATTTGTTGATGAGGGTGAGAGGTATTTTTTCTGGTAACACCATGAAAAACTGAGAATGACTAACAGTCAGTCCACTGCACATCTCTATCCCTCCACTGAGCCAAGCATCAATAGGGGACAGAGCTTAGGTAAAAACCCAGACCACCCCCAATGGCTCCTTAAATGATTACTTCTTTCAGTTGACCACCATCCTGCTGATAGGGAATGAAGGGGATGATTGGTCAGGAAGAGCTAATGATCTGTAGGTAGCAGATGTAAAATAATTGGAAAATAGAAGCTTAGTGTGAATTACAAAGCAGGATCCCTACACTCACTTATTCTTATCTTAGTTACTGATGTGATTATAATGGACTCTTCTCTCTTTCTCAGCACAAAACTCCACTCTCTGTGCCCATAATGCAATCACAGAATTGCTAGTGATCTGGTTTACAACCTGCTATCTACATACCTGAAAGCAATCTCTATCTACAGGCAAGAGCATGCCCACAGTATGGCATTTTTGGTGCACACTTGTCCACCTCATCCACTTTTCAAAATGTATTCCCTTCCTATGCTTCATTTTCTTAAAGGGGAGGGAAAGCACGGTCATCTAGCCTTCTTCACGGTGACTGGGATTAGTCTGATTTCATCCTCCATTTTATCATATCTCTGTTTCTTTTTAGCTATTGGAGTAATATCTCCAAACTATATGGCATGCCCATGCTGGTCCCCAGACTTAGTCAGTTACTCTGACTCTGTATTCAGCTTCTTATCACAACTACAAGCCATCAACCTGTTTTTTTTTTTCAAATTTTTATATGGGGTTGGAGAATTACATTTGCATTCATCATTGTGATCAAATCACTTATAGCCAATAATACAGTACAATATGGTGTCTGCCTTTTTAATTTTCCAAATCTTTTGGGTTTCTAATACCATGATGGGAATGGACCCCATTCCAAAGTCAAAGTATGATTAAAGTTCATGAAATTAGTATTGTTTCAGACTTTGATATTAGCCAGAAGTGCTTTTCATAGCGCATGCAACGTGCCCAGTAATGACTCTTTCTGCAATTCATATTGAGTCACATGTATTGGTAACTTATCTAAGTATGAAATGTAAATTCTTTTTTATAAAACCCATTGCTTCTAATACTATTGGAACTGTCTGGGTATCCTTCTTCCACATTGCTCTCATTTCTGCCTGCAAATCCTGGTATCTTATGAATTTGTGTCTCTCTGTAGATAAGGCACTGTAGTCGCTGCGTGTAACAATTTCAATGGCTAATACTACTTTTGTCTTCTTTTCCTGGACTACTATATCTGGTTTTCTCGCATTTATTTTTTGAACTGTTGATAATGATGATCCCATGTGATAGAAAATTCATCATTTTATATAATGCTTTCTGGCTCATGTTTCCAGTGTTTTTCAGCTACTTCACTATTGAAATGTTTGCACAATTTCCAGTGCAACAGTATCGCCACATTATTATGCCTTTCAGTATATGGTCCTTCTACCATTAGTATATCACAACCTGCAACAAGATGTACGACTGTTTACTATTCTGTTTTATAAAACCTACATTTGTCTTTTTCTCCCACATGTTTAATGGATGTTGTATACCAATGTGTACATAGTCCACTATTTTAGACTGCCAATATTAGCCTTTCATATTTTGCTTTAAATTCACATCTCCTTTACCATTCCTGCATTCAATCCTGATCAACATGAGGTTGTTCCCAGAGTTTTCTATACTTGCAAATGTATTTATGCATTTCTACATTTCTTGCCTTCTCTGATCCTTCACCTTATATTCTTTCTTTTGTTTTTTTGGCACATTCATTTGCTACCTGCTTTTTATCTACTTCTGGTTTGATTTCCAGTCTTGCTTGACACTAATATGCTTCTGCTAATAACTAAGCAGGGAAGTCATTTTAGACTTATTCTCCTCATGTTTAGGAACTTTCACTATGTTTGAGTCTTGTGAAGTCAGCAGATATGTATGCAGTGCCATGATTGCAGATCTATAATGTGATCAGTTTTGAGGAGGCCCATCCCTCCTTCAGAACGGGGAATATATTGACTTGGTATACACTGATTTTTATAAATCATTTTATGTGCAGATATGTATGCAGTGCCATGATTGCAGATCTGTAATGTAATCAGTTTTGAGGAGGCCCATCCCTCCTTCAGAACGGGGAATGTATTGACTTTGTATGCACTGATTTTTATAAATCATTTGATGTGCAGATATGTATGCAGTGCCGTGATTGCAGATCTATACATGTAATCAGTTTTGAGGAGGCCCATCCCTCCTTCAGAACGGGGAATGTATTGACTTGGTATGCACTGATTTTTATAAATCATTTGATGTGCAGATATGTATGCAGTGCCATGATTGCAGATCTATAATGTGATTAGTTTTGAGGAGGCCCATTCATCCTTCAGGACGGCGAATGTATTGACTTGGTATGCACTGATTTTTATAAATCATTTGATGTGCAGATATGTATGCAGTGCCATGATTGCAGATCTATAATGTGATCAGTTTTGAGGAGGCCCATTCATCCTTCAGGATGGGGAATGTATTGACTTGGTTTGCACTGATTTGTATAAATTATTTGATGTGCATGAAGCATCCCACATATTTTCCTGTCTAACCAATGCAACACCTTTTGGGGCCTGTCAATCATTCCAAAACTGAAAGTTAGGACAGGAAGACCAAATTAGTTTATAGCCTGGACTTTGTTCCTAGATGCCAACGACGTTTTCAGTATTAATTTTAGTCTTCTAAAATATTCCTTACTAAGTTTTATTCACATTTGGTCATGTTTTATTGTTGATCCTTCAACAATTCCCAAATATTTATGCACTACCTCTTGCTCAAATTCTTTTATATCACATTCCTGCCCCAGACATAAGACCAAATTACATTCTTATATCATCTGAAAAAGGTTTGATCACTTCAAGTTGTGCTTTTAGTTCCTCATCTGATAAACTATATAGTTTTAAATCATCCACAAAAAGAAGATGAGAAGTCTTTACACATTGCTGTTTTCTGGAAGTCCAATTGTAACCATGACCTAATCTGCTAAGTAGACAGCTTAATGGGTTAAGGGCAAGACAAAAGAGCAGCGGTGATAGAGTCAACCTGAAATATCCCCCTTCAAATTTTTATCCCTAGGATAATAATTTGTCCTACCATGGCTTAGCTGCAAAGTGGTTTGCCACTGTTTCATGGTCACTGTAATGTAATTGATCAATGTAGGGTGTATCTTATACACCATAAGTACTCCTTTATCCACGAATATGGGATGCTGTGAAATGCTTTTTTGTAATCTATCTATGACATAGTTAACAGATTTCCTTTTTTACAATTCACCATCATGACATTATTTAACAACAAATAATCCTTTGTTCCATATGACTTTCTTTTGTTACCCTTTTGTTCTATTGCCATGATTGAGTTTTCTTCTAAAGGACTACAAACTCTGCTGGCACCCTTTCCAGTATATTGTTTATACATCATCAGAAGGCATGTTATTGGTCTAATGTTTTAGGATATCTTTAAGTCTACTGTTAAAAAGGACTTTTGTTTTTCCTGTTAACCAAATCGGTGTCTGTTCGGTGCGTGCATATAAGTAGTTCTTATTCAGGGCTAACGCTTCATGTAAAGATGTTAATACTTTTAGCTAGAAGTTAGGTTCTGCATCTGGGCTTGGGATTTTCCATTTAGGGGCTTTTATTAATTTTGTTTCAGTTTCCCTGGCCTTTACTTGATCCCGTTTTGTATCCTGTACATTTAAACTTCTTACTTTTCTTTTACTTCTTCTGTGCATTCAGCATCTTTGTTATGCTCCTCAGATTTTCAGAGATATTTCTCTAAAATGTGTTTATTTCTTCTTTGCTGTTTCTGTTCCTTTTGCCTTGTTTCCCAATTCTCTATGACATTTTTTATGGGTCATCATTGAATAACTTATTTTGTACTTTTCCTTTATATTTATCTGCACATCTTATGAGTTTTTTCTGTGTGTACTGATTTATTTAATTTATTGTTTGCAGTAGTATGCGATAGATGCTGGTCTGTTCTAATACTGTGCATTGCTTCTACTATGTCTATTTTTCTGAGTATTTTTGCTAATCTGTTCTGTCTTCTATACGTACTCTTCTAACAGTGACACTTTTTGTCTTAATCACTTTAGACTTTTCTCTATTCAATACTTCCACAATGGCATTTGATTTGTCCCCTTCCTTTCCCTTACTACCCCATGTTTTTGTGGTAAGACTTTATCTGTTATTAATTTAGCTGCAGAGTAATATATCTTATTTACTTCTGTTATATAACATGATTTTTGAGAACAGTCTTGATTACTGTGTCCATTTGTTTTATCAGACTTCTAACATTTTGGGGCTTACTGACTTTCTGTAATCTATTTCTTTTATTGACCTTAATATGTCTCTCCATCTCTGTTAAATCAAGCAACTCTTCACCGAGATCATTTTCCTCTAAACTGAGGGCACAGTCTTTGTTCTCTGTTTGGAACTAACTGGCCTAGCACTCCACAACAGTTACTGCATCACGAATTGTTTCCTGCTCCTTCCCTTGCTTTACAACTCCAACTGAACTTTTGAACCAGTTTCCAAGTGAAGACTCCAGAGTATCTTCATGCAGCATGTGATCAGATGCTTCCTGTTCTACCTGTTAACTCCTTAATATGGGGAATCATTGTTCCATCATGCTGTGATGTTACCAGAGTTGGATTTTCTATATTAAATCCTTCACTTTGCAGGTAATCCATTTTGTATTGTGAAATGTTTCATATCCAGATGCCTTTGTTACTATTTCTCTTCAAATATCGTTGGTGCTGCTTTTTTTAATGGTCAGTTTTGCTTTCTCCTTTGCATAAATATTGCACCACTTTAAATCTCATTTTCTTTCCCATGTCCATATTTCTTCTTCAGAGGTCTGCTCCACCTGTTTCTCCTTACTTGGGGGGGGGGGGGCTCATTGTTCCATCATGCTGTAACATAACCTGTGTTAAACTTTCTACACTAAATCCTTCACTTTGCAGGTATCCTATAACTTCAGGTTCTATTTGGTTAACTTCTACTTTGCTAATCTTCTGCTAAAGTCACCTTTACCTGTAGTTAAAGACTTTATTTTGATCAAATGGCTATATTTCAAAATATAACTACTTTCCTCAGTATGAAACAAGATATGTAGCAGCACTGATTCAGTAGCAGACAAATATTTGTTTACTACCCATGCTTTCTATAATTTGCAGGGCAATATATTTGTGGCACTGTACGAAACATGAATCAAAGTACCTCATAGAAGAATAGAACCCCCAGCCTTTTCATCTTTCTAAAAAGGATGCCATCTGCTCAGCTACTGACAATGAATTCTAGGGACAATGAGTTCTACATTGAAGCTATGTAGGTCAAATGCTGAGCCTGTGAGAAGGGTATCAAATGGTTACCTTTAAAAAACTTTAAAATACAAAACAGCCAAAAGTGACTAACTGGTTACAGAGAAAATAAATGTATTTATTCAGCACCAGTCAGATCCAGCATATATTCAATCTCTAGCATTTCAGAGTAAGTCCTTCAATGAAAAACCTAAGCACATCACAACTAAATAATTAAATAATAAGACAAAAATGACCAATAAAATTCCACCATCATGAATAATAAATAAGGCAACTAATTAAATACCTCTAGTTAAAGTCATTATTATAACCAAATGGCTTTTAGTGTATTATATTTCAAAATGCAACTGCTTTCCCTATGCAAAGGTAAATTCTTTGTTGAATTCTCAACTTCAGGATTCACTGATACTTGATTTAAGGTGCAGGCTTTAAAATAGTCTACAAATCCACCATGCAGCTGTTGCTGATATAAAGGTAAAATGCTTTTTGCCCTATTATTTACAGTATCTCTCAAATGTTCCTTAAGGCATGTGTTAAGTTTTCTTATTGTCTCTTCTACATGCAAAAACCATCACCGTCTAATAGCATAAATTAAAAGACATCAAATACAAATGAACACTGCAATTACTGAATGGGAAAGTGCCTATATGGCACAAGTAACTTGTCTTTCAACAAATGGTATAATAAATGACTATAGACAGGAACATCTGCCATATTTCTGCTTCTTCTATATGCAAAGCTAGCTTGTTTATAAAGCTTCACACAGGAAAAGTCATCATATATTAACATAGGACAACCTTTTTAATCAAACTTAACTATATTTCACTTAAGTTATAGTCTATGAAAAAATAAACCCGCTTTATTAACTCTACTTCCCTACACTTAAAAACATGATCATCTTCAATATAGCTGGGTAGATGTAGATAAATTTGAAACTGTCTATGAAGTGACTGAGTATCATAGCATGTGGCACACAGTTTAACCTGTGAGAAGTGAGGCCTGACTTCATTAATATCTTTGACAGTGTCCTTTTAGTGATGTTGGAAGGGAACATGAAAGACACTATTCTGCAATATTACAAATTCTATGATTGGAACAGAGGAAGGAAAAAGCATATTAAGTTGAGAGGTTCAATACAAAAATGTAAGCTTATACATTTGGAGAAGAACATTGGATAAGAACATTTGCTAAACAGTGATACTAATAGTTGCCAAACCCAGCAAGTCTTGAAAATTATCAGAATTAATTGTGAAATGTTGCTGAGGTACAAATAGGATGTACCAACAGTAAATGAAAATAGATGCTGTTGCTGACGGTGCTTAATCAATACACCATCATTTGGAGTATCATGTGTCATCACATGACCACTTCCTTAGAAGGAGGTATTCCATTGTAGAGAATTCTTGATGGGGCTTAGTCTAGAGAGTTGTTTCCAAAGTCTAGAGGTCTCCAGCCACATAACTTGAGTTCCACAAATAACTTGGGCACTGTGCTTGAGTATGTGCATATGTCTGCATGCTGTCTAGCTAGGCATAGCATGCATTTCTGTACATTGGGTATGTGCATGTGGCTGCATGCTGTCTGGCTGGACATTGCTGTGCATTTGGTATATGCATGTGTCTGCATGCTATCTGGCTAGGCATAGCAGACATTGCAGTACATTGGGTATGTGTATGTGTGTGCATGATGTCCAGATAGCCATTGCAGTACACTGTGTATGTGCATGTGGCTGCATGCTGTCTGGCTGGACATTGCTGTGCATTGGGTATGTGCATGTGTCTTCATGTTGTCTTGCTAGCCATAGCAGACAATGCAGTACATTGGATTTGTGCATGTGTGTGTAGTTGTCTAGCTAGACATTGCTGTGCATTGGGTATTTGCATGTGTGTGCAGCTGTCTGACTAGACATTGTAGCATATTGGGTATGTGCATGTGTCTGCATGCTGTCTAGCTAGACATAGCATGCATTTCTGTGCATTGGGTATTCACATGTGTCTGCATGCTGTCTTGCTGGACATTGCTGTCTTTTTAATTTCTCCAAGTCTTTTGGGTTTCTAATACCATGACAGGAATGGACCCCATTCCTAAGTCAAAATATGATTAAAGATCATGACATTAGTATTGTTTCACTCTTTGATGTTAGCCAAAAGTGCTCTTTGCAGCACCCACAATGTGCCCAGTAATGACTCCTTTTGCAATTCGTACGGTGTTACATGAATTGGTAACATATCTAAATACAATTGTTAATTCTTTTTTATAAGACCAGTTGCTCCTACTTCTATTGGAACTGTCTGGGTATCTTTCTTCCACATGGCTCTCATTTCTGCCTGCAGATCCAGGTATTTTATGACTTTGTGTCTCTCTATACGCAAGACACTGTAGTCACTAGGTGTGGCGATTTCAATGATCAATGCCCCTTTTGTCTTCTTTTCTTGGACCACTATATCCGGTTTTCTAGCATCTATCTTTTGAACTGTTGGTATTGGGTGATCCCATGTGATATAAACTTCATCATTTTCTATGATTCTTTGTGGCTCATGTTTCCAGTATTTTTCGGCCACTTCGATACCATAATGTTTGCACAGACTCCAGTGTAACGGTCTCCAATTGCTGTGCATTGGGTATGTGCGTGTGTCTGCATGCTGTCTTACTAGCAATAGCAGACATTGCAGCACATTGGGTATATGCATGTGAGAGCAGCTGTCTGGCTAGACATTGCTGTGCATGTGTGTGCAGCTGTCTGGGAAGACATTGCAGTCCATTGGATATGTACATGTGTCTGCATGCTGTTGGGCTAGACATTGCTATGCGTTGGGTATATGCATGTGTCTGCATGCTGTCTGTCTAGGTATAGCAGACACTACAGTAAATTGGGTATGTGTATGTGTGTGAATGCTATCTGGCTTGACATTGCAGTAGACTGGGTATGTGCATGTGTCAGCATGCTACCTGGCTAGGCATTGCTGTACATTTGGTATGTTCATGTTACTGCATACTGTCTAGCTAGGCATAGCATCCATTGTATACAGTGGATATGTGCATGTCTGCATGCTGTCTGGTTAGACATAGCAGTACATTGGGTATGTGCAGGTGTCTGCATTCTGTCTGGCTGGAGATTGCTGTGCATTGGGTATGTGCATGCATCTTCATGTTGTCTGGCTAGGCATTGCAGGCATTGCAGTACATTATGTGCTTGTGTGTGCATGCTATCTGGCTAGAGTTTGCTGTGCAATGGGTATGTGCATGTGTCTGCATGCTGTCTAGCTAGCAATAGCAGACATTGCAGTAAATTGGTATATGCCATGTGTGTGCAGCTGTCTGGCTAGACATTGCAGTACATTGGGTATGTGCATATGCTTGCTTGTTGTCTGGCTAAACATAGCAGGCATTGCAATACATTGGGTATGAACATGTGTCTGCATGCTGTCTGGTTAGGCATAGCAGACATTGCAGTATATTGGGTATGTGCATGTGTGTCCATGCTAACTTTCTTGACATTGCTGTGCATTGGGTATGTGCATTTGTCTTCATGTTGTCTGGCTAGCCATAGTAGACATTGTAGTACATTGGGTATGTGCATGTGTGTGCAGCTGTATGTTACTGTGCCTTGAGTATGTGCATGTGTGCAGCTGTCTGGCTAGATGTTGTAGTACTTTGGGTATGTGCATGTGCCTACATGCTTTCTGGTTAGACATTGCAGTACATTGAGTATGTACCTGGGTCTGCATGCTGTCTGGCTGGGCATTGCTGAGCATTGGGTATGTGCATGTGTGCAGCTGTCTGGCTAGACGTTGCAGTACCTTGGGTATGTGCATGTGCCTGCATGCTGTCTAGTTAGACATTGCAGTACATTGAGTATGTGCATGTGTGTGCATGATGTCTGGCTGTGCATTGCTGTGCATTGGGTATGTGCACATGTCTGCATACTGTCTGGCTAGACCTTGCAGTGCATTGATTATGTGCATGTGTGTGCATACTGTATGATTAGGCATAGCAGCCAGTGCAGTGCTCTTGCTAGCCCACAGGGGACATAGTTAAGTAATCAACAAATTCCCAACTTTCTCAGGGTGATGTCTGTATTCCATGCCTCTCACTTCTTTTGACAGCTTTCATTCAAATGGCCATATCAGAAAAAGGTTGTGATAAATGAGAGTGGATAGTGCACTGCAATATATAAATAAATAAAAATAAAATCAAGACAGCCCAAGACTGTTCAAAAAGGTTTTAAAATAAGTAAAAGGAATATTACTTAAAACAAGTAGCCTATAGGACAGAAAGGAATGCAGATGTTCACCAGAAATCAATGCAGGTGCCAGAAACATGATTCTCCAGAGAAAACTTAAAAATGCTTAGATGATTATAGTGTGTGTGTGTGCTTGTGTGTGTGTCTGTGTGCCTGTGTGTGAAACTGAAAGGAAAAAAATAGAGGTAACATAAAGAACCATTCCCCCAACCAAAGAAAATGGTGTGTAGAACAGACTACCTGCTGAAATTATGGAGGGCTTATTAATTTATTAGTCAAAGAGACTTAACCATAGGCATAATGAAGGGAAACAGTTTTGTAGACTGTCCAGAAAACAAAGCAAATGCATAACCTGTATGGCCCTAACATCTTTTTTTGTCACACTATAAGTGTCCTTTTGAATTAATTGAATTTTACACTTGAATTATTATTGATACTTTAACTTAGCATTTTTCTCCATGTATCATTTGTCAGTCAAATTCTTTTGGCTCATATGCCTGCAGTCACTAATTATTATTGTTCCAACATACAACATGTTGTCCCTAATTTTTCTTCTTTACAGTCATGCATATAATCTATTTTCCAATGTTGAACTGTAAAAGTGGTCTTTCAGGCACTCCATCCCACAAAATGTCATTTCAGGTACAGTGATAGATAAACAAGCAAACAATAAGATAAATAATGAGTGCAAAGAAATATATTTCTATAGATGGTATAAGCTATGTTTTGAAAACCAAGGCACTGCTTACCAGGATTTTATATTGTAAAAAAAATAATATACATGAAACCAAATTACATTGCTTGTTTTAACATGTTAGTATTTATTGAGACTGATGTTGTTTATTTTTATGACACACAACTGTAATGTAATCTACATATTCTCTGTTATTTAGCTCCTGATGAAGTTAATAAAATAAGCAGATGCTAAAGTAGCCTTGAGCTTGGAAACTTTATCCATTCCAACTGGTTATGCATGTGGTACATGTTCAAAGCTTGATAAAACTGTAACCTTACAGGAAAAATGATTTTGTTTTACTAAATGCAATGCAGAAATGAATTTGACTATGATTTTTTGTAGAAGAATTTAGTTAAATTCAGCACGGCGTTACTTAATCCCCAGGATTCACGAAGCCTCCGTGTAAGAGTTATAACTCTTACACGGAGGCTGCAGTTAAACTGAGTGATGTCAGCATGCTTTGCATATTCATGAGAGCATGCTGAATCACACCTAAGTCTAACACGGTCCGTGTAAGACAGTAGGGGGCATGTCCATAGGCTGAGCCCTGCAAGCGGACACGCCCCCAGAAGTGTAAAAGTGCCCAAAGTAAATACCCACAACAGAGTCCACGGAAATGTGAATAAACACAACACATGCCCCCACAGACTATGAACATAAAATATATATAAATGAACATGTTATATATTTTTTTTTAAATTGTAAAGATGTTTAACCGTGAGTGCGCTCGCTTGAGCGGGCGTGCCCATAGCGCAGCTACAGTTAGCAGTCAGTGGGAAAGCATATAAGAACTAAATATGCACAATAAGCCAGGAAGCAATAGCATAGCGGTAGAGATGTTGGCTGAAGAGCAGGCATTCATGGTTCGAGCCCCCACAACACCATTTTTTTTTTTTGCAAAATAAGCAGGAAACAAGTCCCTGACAAATGTACACATAACCACAATGTAAAATGTAATGAAATAGCCCATTTATATTGAAGACATGTGAGGTAACAAAAGAAGAAAAAATGCCAGATGTGCTCATAGCTGAGCTACAGTTTAACAGAGTGAGTGCATGTGCCCATAGATGTGCAGTGGTTTAACTGGTGCAAAATGAGTGCCCGTAGCTGAGCAGTGGTTTAACACGCTAAATCTGTGCCCCTAACTGAGCTGAGCGTAATATGCATGCCGATAGCCAAATGAGGCTTAAACCAGCGTACCCCATTTGCTCCACGCAAACAGACGGGCAACGTTGAGCAAGCCGTATCAAAACTGCCTTTACACAGACACACCCCTCAGCATGTCTAGACAGTCATGAAAAATAAAAAGCAGTGGCCAGGTTCGAACCCAGGATACTATACACCATAGTAAAGGTACAGAACCACTAAGCCATGACAACAGTACTGTAAATGCAATAATAGCTAATATATAGCAATGAATACAAACCAGAGCATGACAATGCAGGTTTACTGAAGTTGATACAATTCCAAAATGGCCAATCACAGATATGTACGGGAAAAACGGACTATATAAGCCCCATAGGTGGGAATACACAGCATAAACAATTGTAGAACTGACCTGCAGGCAGAATGACAGGAGTAGGAGAGGGTAGTTGCTTTCGAGCACAGAGGTGGGGTGTTGAGGAGTACAGGTACTTGGTCTGGCTCCTAGTCTATAATCATGAGGCCCAACTCATGCAGGGCCAGGTCCTCTGGGGAGCATACAGGGCTGAGGCGTGGGACCGGTTGGCTCATGATCTCACCAGTGCCACAGGGATTCCAAGGACTGGTGAGCAGGTCCGTCACCACCATGCGGACCTGAAGAGACGCAAGCAGGATCAACTGAACCTTTGGATCCAGGAGGCCCGGCAAACACCCAACGCCCCACTACTGAGTATAACATTTAATTATGTATGTAAGAAATTAAACTAGCTGATGTATGGAGATGTGTATTCCAATATTACTTCATTTATATTACAGCTGCAGGTGTCCGTTCTGCGAACCGCAGAGCCTATGGCGATAGGCTGGTGTGGTTGCACCACCAGGCAGGTCAGTCCCAGTAACTGTAAAGAAATATAAAAGTATGGCAGTCAGCAAAAGAGTGCAGTGTAGTCAGTAAGGAATAAAATCTGCAAGTAACAGTGTGAAAGTGAAAGTATTGCTTGATTACAAAAGTGTGTTTCAGCCTGTAAGTGTAACCTAAACATGAAACTGTCCGACATATATTCTGAAATAAAAATGCCCTGCCTGTAAGAAAATAGTACACAACCTGCAGCAGGCTGAAATGTATAGCTGCAGAAGATTATGAAATCACATGTGTGAAATATATCCCTGTGGAAATACTGAAACATGACAGAAGTGAGACTGCTGGAAAGGATTCTAATAACTACTGGTAAAACATGTCAATAAAGCCTAGAAGTACCATCCTGAATAGTAAAATGAAAGCAAGTGAGAGAGTGTGAGAGTGTCATGAATCCAGCAATACAGTAGTAATAACCCCTGAATAAAGTATGAATGAAATGCATGTGAGATTCAAAACCAAACAGCAAAATCTGTTCAAAGTGTTGCTGCATCTGGAATGTGTATCCCAAAATCTGGATATGTTGCTCTGTCTGCAATATGCAGATAGGATGTTTGTCTGATATACTAAACATCCACACTTGTCAACAGCTATATAAAGCAAATGTAGCAGGATGATGTAGCTGAACAAAGCTAGATATGAATGTGTATGAAGAACCATAAAATGTATATTGATGTTGCAGTAACAGTCCTATCACCAAGTTGAAATAGTTATCATATAGGAAACTGTAGTTAGAATAGTAGTGTGTATATAACTGTAGCTATTAGAAATGTACAGCATATGTATTGTTATTCGAAGGTGTTAATATTACATTCTTCACCCCACCCTATAACCACATATAACCCATTCCACATGAAAATGGTATGTGCAATCACAATTAACACCCCTGGACGTTTGTCCTGTTGGGTCATATATATTTGCATGTCTGTTGATGCATCTACCTTGTTCATACATTCACACCTGATGGCCTGTTGCCATCAATTAACCCTGCATGTTGTTGGACTGTGTATTTCTGTTCAAATTATGCATGTGTTATGCACGCTGTTCAATGGTGTGAATATCTGGGTGTTTGGTTAATGGGAATACTAATGCATGCTGTTACAACTAATTGTGAATGGTATTATATGTCACTAACCCAAACTGTCATGACATAATGCAAAACATAGTACGACAGGGAAGGCGGGTTCCAGCAGACCCACCTCTCCCACCTCAGCTGGCGAGTGCACCTGGCACTAGTGCCGAGTCCGGACCCTCCTCCGGTGGCCCTGTGCCACCTGCGGGTGGAAGCACTGCAGGGGATGGGGCTCACCCCCCCCTCTGCAAGTGTGGCCGGAGGAAAATCACCACTCACCCTCCGTAGCGTCCGGACTGTGGTGCGTAGGGAGATTCAGGACTCTGTTCTCAAGCCCCTACGCCAGCTCGAGGCACGGGTGGCGCAACTAATGGGCATGCCTGTTGCCCTGCCTACACAGCCCCCAGCACAGCCCCATCCTGGGCAGTGAAGAAACAGTGGCAACTGCCTATGGGTGGGGATATCAGTTCCACTGTTGCCATCTGTGGGCTCATGGGCTCTGGGTATCCAAACCTCCGTCCCCGTCAATTGCGTAACCCCCCCACACATGTCATACACCGCCCCTGTATGCATGTTGTTTGTCTTGTCTGTTTACCTACCCAACCTACCTCCCCAGCTGTACTGACTTCCTTCACCTGACAACACTCTCACCTGAAAAAAAAAAAAAAAGGGCACTCTGTACCCACAAAAAAATTACGCCCCATACATAGCTGCCCATTCCGCACACATGTCTACTGGACATGGAACCTATTAATTACAATTGGCTGTACAACAAGTATTATTGTTGTCCTGACACCTCTCAGGGGTGGAAGGTTTCAAATGTCACACCAAATTACATACATATGCACAGCTGTTGCTGATGAAGAAATGGGCAGCTATGGGCCTTACCTACATCCCTCCTGCACATCCCAAGCTTGTTTCCTAATGTGACCCCTTTTTCACCACTTTCCTGTCTCCCCATTTTCTTTTCTTTCAAAGAAAATAGTGCGGGTGTGCGCAAGAGTAAGCACATTTAAGTGGTTGTAAGCGGGTATGCGCGGAGCTAACCACTAGTGCGCATGCATGAGCAAACCAGCGCGAACCCGGTTACAACTGCTTAAAAGTGCCTTAGTCACTTTGATTGACAGGTCCTATACTCAGCTCAAAAGCAAAATAAAATCCCACTGTGAGTCCCAAACCCTGGAAACAGTAGTCTGCATGACTTACCACTAAGCCATGACTCTTATACAAGAACATTGTGCTAAATAAATATATCATGTAATAGTAGGAATGAATGTAAAGGGAATATAGATGTGTAGTACACAAAGCATGCCATTTAGAATTACTATCAAAACTAGTGGATTTCCATAATAGTAGTGTGTGAACATAAACAGCCATGCTAGTTGGAAGCTAGTAGGTAATAATGTCACTATAGCACCTTGCAAGCCACACACATACTCACAGCAGGATAAGCACTGCCCATACCCCACAACCTCTTACAGGAACACATCTGGACCAAGTAATAAAATATGTGGAGCAAATGTTACAACAAACGCAGACAGTTCAGAGAGTAACAGGGTCTGCACTTTGTGGAATGTTTGGAAGGGTATGCAGTCTGAAACTTGAATGTTTGTCACCATATTCTGACTTGAGCCCAGAGTGACTTGCCAGAAAAAGGTGTGCATGAGATATTGACCAAAATATGAGGCAGAAATGTGGACAACCTGCAAATATCTGTACACATGACGGGTCTGATACCACCATATTTGAATAGTTTAAGAGCCTAGACATAGCAACAGTGAATGACTTACAGGGATGCCCCACAGACCCCATGTGAAATGTACAAACAGTAGGCAGAAAGGTGTAACACATGCAATGGTAACTATGGAGTCCTGAAAGTATTCATCACTTGCATGGCAGAAAAAGTGTAGTAATACATATGCTCATGACAACCCACAGTCACAACTGCAGCATACCAGACATTTTAATGGGTGTACCCCACTGATATGTACCATTCCATGAGGCACATAACAGATGAACCTGAAAGTCTCTGGGGACTGCTCAGCAGCATACTCAAATACCCTAATAGATGTCAAGGCGCACACCATGGCCAGACCACACTGCATGCTGTAACACCCTAGCAGATATAGCAAGCATTCCAAGGTGTGAATGTACATGGAAAATAGGAAAGCTACAGCAGCACACTACAGTCAAGACACCTATCAGGCATACAAGTAGTGACTGTAAAGGGCAACTATTGAAGCCTTGGCAACAAATTGCAAGCAAAAGTGAAAGGAAAGCACACACACACACATTAACAGTAGTAGTAGTTGTAGGTGTCAGTGTACATACACAGTTAGTACAGGAAACTGGAGAAATGAATGGAGGAATGTTAATCTACAACACACCTGGAAATATGAGAGAGATACCAACCTTTACACTCACAGAACATTGTCCACATCATAACAGCATGGTCCCTGCCCTTAAAATCTGAAAGGGCTACGCCTATCTCACATACCTTTTTATAGCACTGTTCTGAAATCACAGTGAGAACTGCAATCAGTACACAACTGGCTGCATGCAATTAGCAAATGCTGGCTAACAATTGGTGCAGAGGCCATCACATGGGCATATGCAGATACCTACAAAAGTATGCTGTACTCCCAGTCCACACATGCAATACTTTCATTGCACCCTGAGAAGGACGTGAGAGACAGACAGAGAGAGAGAGAGACAGAGACAGAGAAAAATGCAATTAAGCAGACACAAACAAATTGTTCAGCAACAACTACCTGAAAGCTGACAACTGGGAAGTGGAGCAGCAGGACAGAGAACCAGACGGCAACACAAGCAGCTGTGACAAACACAGGTAATGTAAAGTAATACTATAAAGGTCTACATACTGTGAACCCTCCATATGTGTCATTGGTCAGTATCCATATGTATATGAAGATGTGTAAAGGGCAGGGGACATACAGCAACTATCAGTGAAGGCTGTACATGCATTTGTATGTGAGAGCATCTATGTGCACATATCAATGTTGGTTGATTGTAGGTTGTAGTGCCATGTACAAAGTAGGTTTCACAGTTATGTATGTTAGTGTGTGTATACAGTATGGTAGACAAATATGTTGATATACCTGTCTAACATATGGATACATATGTATGTCAACATATGTATGTGTGTGTGTATGTATATATATATATATATATATATATATATATATATATATATATATGCATATATATATGATATGCATATATGTATACATACATAGAGAGAGAGATGTAGGAATACATAGACAGATGTAGGTAGAATATTGTACAAACATATCTATGTAATGCACACATACAGATATAGATATATGTAGATACATATACATAGACAGACTGATCTGACTATCTACAGGTATGACTGTATATGACGACCTGCAACACAGCCTGTCCCACCCTCTGTCACTCACACCCCCTCTGTGCCCGCCCCTCCACATCTATAGCAATATATGTACATCAATATATATATGTGTATATGTATACAGACATATATATATATATATATATATATATATATATATATATATATATATATATATATATATATATATGTATATATATATATATATATATATATATATATATATATATATATATATATATATATATATATATATATATATATAGAGAGAGAGAGAGAGAGATGTATATAAATTCTGAGTGAGGCACATGCGTACAGATGTATTGCAACAGGTGCCTGGTGACAAAGGCACGGAGTGAACACCAGTGTCAAAACCGGAGTACCATACCACATTCCAGATCACCTACACCAGTAACCACCAGATATGTGATTGGCTGCCCATCACTGCATGTGTCAGGGGTGAACAGGGTCATAAATGTGTACAATAGTGGCCCCAATGATATTCACAGTGGCACACTATCCCTGGAATACCTGCACATGGTATGTGTCAGCGGACATGGTGTGTCAGCTATGGACATGTAGGTCGGTGTACCCCTCCACACCACATAATGGATGCCATGGTATGGACCTCACATGACAGCTATAGATATGGAGAAGGACACAGTGACATGTACAACAATGTGACTATGCACTCAAACACATTACCAATGCACAGTGACTGACAACACCACAGAGTACACATATACTACCCACATAGAGGTTACCACTCCCGGATTTACATATGTAAATCACACCCATGACAGATGTCCAACAACCATAGTAACACCTCACACCATCCACAACCTAAATGTCTGCTGTGTGTCGTCCGTGCCACTGCAATAGAGTGCACATGTGGAGGTAAAAGTTCCTACCCACAGATAAGACATACCCTGCAATAAACCACACAGTGTTAAGAAGCAAGACTCCCCATGAGTACATGTCACACATACCCCTGCTGAATGTTAGTCAGATAGGTAATATGCCATATGAGTCACCCTGTGTAACTGTGTGACAGCAGCAGGCACCATCACACCACATGTGTCACAATGGTCAGGGTAGCAGAACAGTACGCTGCTGTAGTCACAGGGACAATAGCATATTGTATAGTATTGTATTGTAATGTAATGTATTGCATTGTATTGTACTGGTATGTTGAGGTGCCTCCTTCGTGGAGTGGAACCACTGCTGCTGTGCGCCAGTGTACAGGTACATATCCTGTAGTCAGGCTAGTGTTACATAGCACTTCTATATGTGTGTTTAGCTCCTGTCAGAGTTTATGTAGCATGCAACTGGGGATACCATCAGGTCCCATTCATGTTGTGTATTCTGCTGTCCTGAGGGTGGCTCTCACCTGGACATCTGTGATGACAGGGAGGTTACAGTCAGCTGGGATAACTATGTCTTATTTTGGGGGAGAGGGTGGGGTGACACCTGCACTGAACCTGTCTGCCACAATGTTGTCAATATCTGTGGTGCCAGTGAAATATGTGTTGTTGTGTACTAACTATGGGCATAGAGGATGGATCCTGACCAGGTTGCTAACATAACTGAAGAAGGCCTTCTGGTTATCTGTAGTGTCCCTCTTGATTTCCCTCTCAAAGTTGCCCATGGATGTTTGTATGATGGAAGATAGATCCTTACTAGTGCTGCTCAGACATGCCCTCCCTTTATAGAATTATGCTCTGTCTTGCATTAGCTTCCATCTTCTGTAATACAATCTGTCTATGGCTGGGGTCCACCAGACAGGATGCTGTCCCTTTGTGGAGAGTGTCTTGGTCATATATGGGATTGCATGATCCATGCATTCTCGGAGATGTCTGTATTAAGCAATTGTGTAGGGGTCAGCATTGTGGGTTGTATCTGCCACTGGCCCAGTGGGCTGAAAGGATACCATGTCACTGTTACAAAGTGTAAAGTTTGTATCTGTAATGTTATGCACTATAGTCGTTTGTGCTGGTGGTGGAGGTGGGATATGTATATCCAGGGCAATCAGTGTGTGGTCAGTTCACAGTAGTTGATGATGTAGGCCGTACAGTACCTAGATACAACCCCCCAGAGTGAGGAGGTGCTCTTGACCTGAATCAGTGTTCTGACTGCTGGGGTTTGGTAGTATGTCATATGGAGTGTGCCAGGTACTGTTGCACAGTTGCTGGCTGAGCACTGATACCTGGCCATCTACATGTGTATCCACCAATAGACATACAGATGCTACATATGTGAGATGTTGTATCATAACAGTCGAGTAGCATGTGTAGTATGTGTGCCAAATTCTGCTGACATATATTGCTGATACCAGGTTATTTTCTTTCTCAGGTACATGGCCCACTCGCGGAATCCCACCTACTCCACAGCTGAGGATGAGGAGATACACCAGAGCCTGGTGCAGGATTATGTAATACTCTTTTCCCGCACCAGCCAGAATCAGCAGGAGAGGGCTGCACTGTGGCAAGACCTTGTCCGTCGGGTAAATGACATAGGCACACATAATAGGACATATGAGCAGGTACAACATCACTGCAGTGATTTAATCAGACATGTCCGTCAGCGTGTGTCGGATATCCACAGGCAACAGGTCGCCATAGGTGGTGGGGTGGCTACACATCCCCCACTCACCAGACTGGAGGGACTATTCATGAGTGTAGTGGCTCCAGTCCGCCAGCAACAACAACAGCAGCAGACATGCATTATGATGGAGGCTGGGGCCATGCAGCAGCAAGACAGTGAACGTGCAGGTAATATGCCATATGTATAGTTGACTGTTGTGTACACTGGTAGTTAATGCATGTGTGAGGTGTGTCCTTGGTTTGTAGCTGTCACCATAGTATTTAATGTGCAAGTGTGATATCCTCAATATTAGCAGCTGACCTGTGAAAGGCGACTGTTGTACTACTGACCTGTATCATACTCAGTAACAATGGCACAGTTGTGCCCACTGACATTAGTTCACGTCTGCAGGACCCTCTGGTATAACAGCAATGCAGCCTATCCATGTTGGTGAGTGTGTATTAACAATTCCTGTAATAGTGTTGATAGTAATAGTACTATTTGGCTCACTTAGTAGTGCTCTTTGTATGCATGTAGGTGTGTCTATGTCTGTGTGTTGATATCACGCATACTGAGTACTGTACAATTGTGTGAAACTCTGTGCACCTGTGCACGTGTGCACGTGTGCACCTGTGCACGTGTGCATCACTGGTAATATGTAGACATTGTAAACTGTGTTTCCTGTTTCCCTCCCACAGGTTCTGTTGCTGCTCTGGTGTCATGTAGCAGGGAACCTGAATCAGGTGCTGTGGGTACTGATAATGATGACATCTGTGTAATGGCACAGGAAAGTATGCCAGGGTCCGCCATTGGTCAGCCGATTGACAGTACACAGCTGTCGACCCCATCAATGCGCACAGTTATCCTGCCAATACACCCTTTGTCACCAATGTCCCTAGGTGATGGACAGCATACAGTGGGCATTGACCAGGGTAATGTTGTATCTGTGGCACATGCCTCCCACACAGCAGCCATGGGCATGGCCCAGAGATGGTACCACACAGACAGATGTCCAGGGGTTCTCGTGGGAGCATCCATGGGCATACTGCCCCTGTCAGACGTGCCCACAGAGGTCTTACAACCTCAGCTATGTTTCAGGCTGTCATGCAGGCACAGTCACGTATGGAACGGTACACCAGACAGGGTCTGAGGGAGCTGACAGCATGTCGCACAGCCATGACTGACAGTATGCATGACATTGCGGCTGCCATCCGTGATTTCACCAATGTCATAGACAGACATTGTGGGGACATATTAGACCGGTTCCACAACTACATGTCCATGAGCCAGGGCGACGGTGGGTGGTTGAGGCATCGACGTGGCCGTATGCCAGCAGCAGCTGGCAGTCATCGCAGATGACAACAGGGCAGCGGCCGCCCCCGTAGTGCCAGCAGTAGCCCCAGCAATGCTGGGTCTGTGCTGTCATCAGACCGCCCCAGGAGACCACGTGCACGTGGCTCTGGCCGGGCCCGACAGGGATCTGTGTCCAGTCAACGAACACCTGCTTCTGATGACAGTACCCAGTCTGGGTTGGTACTGGATATGGTCCGTAGCACCCCTGCAAGGCACAGGTACCATGTCCGTGGCCAGAGACACTGATCTGTATGACCTGGCAGGTACAGTCTGTGGCTGTCCACAAAACACCAGTATATGGCAGCCATGAGGTGGAACTGTGTGCATCCATACACACATGCGAATTGACAACACCTAGGGCTACCGCATACACGCACACACTGCATCAACATTGCCCCACCTTCTACTGCTGTCCCTCACCAACGCACATACACATACATGTCAATTGGTGGTATCGGTGGCTGACTCAGGCATACCAAGTTCACACCCTGTGCATATGATGAAACTGCCACCTCCTGCAATCTGTAACAACTGTGCAGGTTAACATGTTGCTGATGCACAGGGTGTCCACATAGATGTGTAGTAATAGTATGTTAACAGTACTGTGTGCTGAATTAATTGTGGGTATATCACAGCATGCCTGATGCAGTAAGTGTGTGATTGTCATGTCCTGTTGTCTACACCCATGGTAAGTACCATAGTGTATCATCTGCACATGTTGGCATACTGGTGGTAATGATGTCAACAGAAGGCTACATACATAGGTAGCACAGGGGATAAGGTAATGAATGTAGTAATACGCAATGATAGACATGTAAATTACTAACTGTCACAGGAGGGAGAGTCCCCATATATGTCAGGGATACTGTGGTGGCAGGCCAGGTAGCATACATCCTACTAAGTATGGAACCACTGAGTGAAGGCTCAGTGTCTGTTATTTGACATGTGTATTACTGCAGGTATGAGCACATGGGTTTCCATCCAGTTATTGTACATCCTGACAGTACATGGTCTGTACACTTGTGTGCACTGAGACTGGACCCTAGCCATCTGACCCGTGTATTTCCATGTACATGTGCATAGTGCCTGCATATTTGCAGTGTTACCTACTGGAACTGGTACAGCTTGTTTGTTGTACAATGGACTACATGCAGCCCTGTTTACTGTAGCTTTGTTTGCATGCATGTTTGCTTGCAATTACCCTGGAATACTGATCACACCTGCAATGCATAGTTATAGAGCTTCTGTGGACTCCTAGTGCCATCTGCATAGCTTACTATATGTATGTCCATGTTCCACTTGACAAGATGTCACTGTTTGTCCTGTTCACATGTACATTGCCTGTGACACAGTGCATATGACTTACCTGGCATGTGTCCACGTGAGCAGTCATATATGCTACTGCTAACTAATCACAGGCACTACACCTTCACATATGCATCTTCTGTTGAACTACCTGCTTCGCTAGGGACGGCCTGCACCTGTCACCCCTGGGCTTTCAGATATTGGCAAAGGCTCTTGCTACCCCCATAGTGCCTATGTTAAGCAAGGCTCAAATGACAAACCCACCTTCATAGGTATCACAAGGGATAAGAAACTAAGAGTAATGCTACCCAACACCAGAAGTCTAAACCTCCAGATGCATGCACCCAAAACACTCCTTGGCATGGAGAACATTGATATCTGTGCAGTAACAGATGCCTGGTTCAGGGCTACTGAGAGCACACCAGCACTACCAGGTTTAACCTGGTTGATTTCTTTGAAACAGTCACCAAGGCCATTGACGAGGGGAAGGTGGTTCACACAGCCTACCTGGACCTTGCAAAAGCCTTCACAACAATACCCCACTTGGGCATTCTAGAGAAGCTCACCAGCTTAAATATAAGCCTCTATGTCACTAGATGGATTGCACAGTGGCTCAAGGACAGAACCCACATGGTTAGAATTGCTGGAGCCATGCCAGACTCCAAACCAGTTACGAGTTATATTTATTGGAGGTACAGGCCAACACGGACGGACTGTGGCTGACCAAATATGCAGATGACTGCGAACTGGCCACCATAATCGACTCTCCAGCCGATGCAAGCATCTTCCAAAGGGGCATCATAGAAACAGACAACTTGTGCTAGAGCCATGGCCTTCAGCTGAACAGTGTTTAGAAAGGGGAATGTGCATCCTGTAGTCTGTTCTCCTAGTTGCCAAAAGGAACATTGTCCTCACACACACTAACCCCCCTCAGCCAAAAATACCCACTTGCCATTGGCAGGATTCAAACCACTATCTGGCTATGTTATGACACTCGAGATGAGCACATTAGCAGAGTGTGCTATTCTCATTACTGAGAGGTTTTACTTCTCTTGCTGTACTTATAGGGTGCTGACATCAGTGTTTAGAAAGGGAAATGTGCATCCTGTAGTCTGTTCTCCTAGTTGCCAAAAGGGACATTGTCCTCACACACACTAACCCCCCTCAGCCAAAAACACACACTTGCCATTTGCAGGATTCAAACCCCTATCTGACTATGTTACAACACTCAAGACATACACATTAGCAGAGTGTGCTATTTGCATTACCAAGAAATTTCTCTTCTCTTGCTGTACTTATAGGGTGCTGACATCATCAGTGTTTAGAAAGGGAAACGTGCATCCTGTAGTCTGTTCTCCTAGTTGCCAAAAGGGACAATTCCCTCACACACACACACTAACCCCCCTTAGTCAAACACACACACTTGCCATTTGCAGGATTCAAACTCCTATTGAACTATGTTATGACACTTGAGAAAGACGCATTAACAAAGCATGCTATTCGCATTACTTGGGGGTTTCCTTCTCCTGCTTTACTTAGAGTGCTGACATCATCAGTGTTTAGAAAGGGGAATGTGCATCCTGTAGTCTGTTCTCCTAGTTGCCAAAAGGGAAATTTCACTCACACCAACCCCCCCTCAGACAAACACTTGCCATTTGCAGGATTCAAATCCCAACTTAACTATGTTATGACACTTCAGATGGATGCATTAGCAGAGCTTGCTATTCGCATTACTGGGAGGTTTCTCTTCTCCTGCTGTACTTATAGAATGCTGACATCATCGGTGTTTAGAAAGGGGAATGTGCATCCTGTAGTGTGTTTTCCCAGTTGCCAAAAGGGACCTTTCTCTCCCACAGACTTACACACACACCAACCCCACTCACTCTCACACTGAGCATTTGCAGGTTCAAACCCCTACCTAACTATGTTATGACACTTGTGATGGACACATTAGTGGAGTCTCACACTGAGCATTTGCAGGATTCAAACCCCTACCTAACTATGTTATGACACTTGTGATGGACACATTAGTGGAGTGCGCTATTTGCATTACTGGGAAGCTTCTTTTCTCCTGCTTTACTTATAGGGTGCTGACATCATCGGTGTTTAGAAAGGGGAATGTGCATCCTGTGGGGAGGCAGACACCAAGCACACTCTGGCTAATTTGTCATTCCCTAGGGCAAACAGCCTAGTGTTGACCTCTACACCCATATGTTTAATTGTCAAATGCACATTATTTGTTGCTGATAGACTGTTTGCACATCTTTATTGCCATAGCATTCCCTGTTTGTATGAACAACTTGTGCATCTGTGGAAGATGGTTTGCATATGGGAAGGATCCACTATATCACGTATGTCTCTGTAGTCATTTAACTGTGTGCACTGGGCAGACTGCTGTAATGTGGTTGGTTCCTGGAATAACACATAAAAATACCAGATATGTTTCCAACTGCTAAACTGAGATTTGGCCTAAGTGTGTGAGCATGCCCAGTTCAGCCTTCCCATGGCATGTTGTCTGACATATGTCTCATTTATCAAAGTGTGTGAGCATGCCCAGTGTGAGCATTCCATATGTTGGACTCTGCAGCCCACCACATTTGTGGATGAGTGTGAACTTCAACAAATATTACCCGTTTATGGTTGTGTGTTGTGTGTCATGTTGTGTAGTTACTGTACAACTGCTTTGTGTGTGAACACAACAGGATTATACTGTGCCTGCAGTGTTTGCATGGGATACTTTGCATACAGTTGTCAACATCCTTTCACACTGACCTAACACTGTAGTACTGTATAGTGTACTGGTAGTACTTTGACTGTGGTGGACAGTATCCTGGGCTTTAGTGCTATCACAGCTTTACATTTCGATAGTGGGTAAAACAGCTTGGTTAGGGGCCAGTTGTGTACATCTGACCATGTTGCATTCTGTTCAGATATGAACTACTTGGACCAGGCTTGTCCAACATTGGTAGTGTATTCCACAACATAGGTGTACATTTGCAAACACTAGCGATGTGCCCTAGTCCATGTCTAATGCTAGTTGGAGAGTGTGTTTGTCCTTCAACACACATTGTAAGTGGAGTTTGCCATGACATATGTCATGGTTAGTATACTGTGCCTCTGTCTACCTGTGACATGACAGTGATACCCAGGATAAAGCTACCATCTCCCATCCACTCATCAAGATTCCTATTGAGGAAGATTGATAAGTGACTCTATGAGTAGCCTGTACTGGGGGTTCATTCATGGGTGGGGGTGGCTTCTGTGTTATGGATCATGCAGTACAGCTTGATCTATGTAAGTCAGTGCTGGGGTTCAGGTCTCTCATGTGCATAGCTCACTGCCATTCAGATTGTACAAGGTGCAGCATGTTTATTGATACCAGCAACACCGGCAACACATGGCATCTGTGCAAGCTCTTTGATACTCCTGGTGGGGTACTGTTGGGGACTTTACGGTTGATGGAGGTGTCTGCTGAGGTACATCCCACAGGGGCTATTGTAGTCAATTGTACCGCTGATGAAGGATGACTGCAGAGCCACAATGACCTCCCCTTATCTAGATCTGACAACCTTCATGATTAGGTGGGTATATGGTATGTTTCTGTAAACACTACAGCACATTTGTCCAATGCAGGATATCTATCACCTTGTGTCCCTAGGTCTCTCATTACATGTTAACTACATAATGGGTTAACACCTATGTGGTAATTGGTGGGCACTTACTGTATATCCACGGGGGTTGACTATACACATTTCTGCAATTAGCTTGCTGACATGGCTATGGCACCAGTTGTCTGTTTCTATGTGGCCCTTTTGTGGGATGCTTGTGTCAGCTGGTGGATCATATGTGGTGAGCAGTTTGTAGTCCTCTGCAAACATGTTCGGACACAGTCCTTCCATGTTTGCCTGTACTTATGGGACATATATACCAGACGAGGGAGATCCCAGGACCAAGCCTTGTGGGATTCCAGTTATATCTGGTTTGTAGTCTGACATGGCTGCACCATGTCTGACCATGTCTGTTCTGTCCTTGGTCTGGTTTGCAACCCCTTTACTGACATAGGGGTTTATATTTAAGCTGGTGAGCTTATGTATAATGAACACGTAGGGTATTGTATAGAAGCCTTTGCAAGGTCCAGCTACGCTGTGTGGACCACATTGCCCTCGTCAATGACCTTAATGACTGTTTCAATTGAGTCAAACATGTTTAGGGGCAGGATCTGCACTTAAGAAAGCCACACTGGGTAGGGTCCAGTGTCAGTAGGTCCCCAATATCTTTGTCTGTGGTACATGCTGATCCTTTCCATAGCTGTGCAGACCGAGCTTCTCAGGATTCTGGGGTAGTAGTTTTCAGTATCCATTCAGGCAACACCTTTGTTGAGAAGGACCACTGTTGTACACTGCTCTTTGGGTACATATTCTGTGGTAAGGCTGACATTGAGCAGTAGTGTGGTTTGGCATTCCATTCATCTTGGAGTCCATGTTGCACTAAGCCCAGGACACCATCTCATACCATTGCTGCTGTGTGTTTTGCTTTGTAGATGTTGGCTGTTATCTCAGCATCTGCAATGTCAGGGGGCCAGCAGTCTGCTGGGATAGATATTCTGCATTCGGGGGTTGCACTGCACCTGTCAGGATGTATGTTGGCAATATGTGTGTGTGTTTGTGATATTTGTGTGATTCAGAGCATATCTGTGAATTCCCAACATGGTTCCTACCATCAGTTGTGAAAGCCTTGGGATTATCCTTAGTGTCCAGTACAATTTGTATCTTCATAGGTTCATAGGTTCATACTAGGCTATCCACCCTAGGGCATTTGTTAGCCTAGCCAGAGTGTGTGTGGCTTTGCCACCCCTTGCTATGTGAATATTATGGCCATTTATGATTTGCTTTGCTGTGCCTCTGTCTGGACATGACACAGTGAAAACCCCCAGTGTAACTCTACAATCATCCATCCACTTAGCAAGATTCCTGTTGAAGAGTGTCAGTGAGGGGCTCTGCCTAACATGGAGTGGGATTCTGGTCCAGGGTGTGGGGAGCCTCTGGATTATGTATCTGTCCCACCAGCACATCCTATTTCATTATTTGTTGAGGTTGACATCTCTCACTCTCACAGCTCGATGGATTTGAGTTTTCTGGGGTGGAGCATGTCCATTACTCCTGTGTTGGGCATGGCCTTCTACAACAGGCATGCAATGCCTCTGTGTAAGCAGTATGTGACTGCATTCAACTGGGGTGTCTACAGCCAGGCAGCATATGACATATATTTGAGACCCTTTATCCTCTTGGTGAGGTACCTTTGAGGTCTTTCTAACTGCTGCAGGTGTCAGGTAAGGTACATCCCATATGAGGCATTGTACTAGATTATGGGTGTGATTAGAGAACAGTATAGGGGCACAATGACCTCTGTTGACGTAGATGTGAATCCTTTCCTGATACGGTGTTAAATGTAGACAGTCTTCCTAGCCACATTGGCAATGTGGGTGTCACATAACAGGTTACTGTCCACTTGTGTCCCTAGGTCCCTGGTTACTCCTTCCATACATAATGGTTTACCACCTATGTGGTAATTTGTGGTACCTTGTTTGGTATTTGGTGGGACATTCATACTGTCCAGTGTCTTCAGGACGGCTGGGTGGGGTTCCTGTGTGTGAGTGTGGTCTGTAGCATGCTACAGACTGTACAGCAGTCTTGCCTACAGTTAGTTGCACATGGGTGGACTCCAATGCCTTGTGCATTGTCAGTTACCTGGACGTATGGGTGTCTGTGCTGAATATGGATACTCACCCTCCTTTTATGTTTTGTTCCAGGTTTTGGGGCCATGACACATGATACGTGGTATAACCTGGTAGTGCTGTTGTGCTGTCAGGAGGCTTGCAGCAGGTTTCTGTCACTGCACAGACATCAATGTTCTCCATACTGGGGATGGCCTTGGGAGCATGCTTATTGGGGTTTACACATCTGGCATTGGTCAGCATTACCCTTATGTTTCTTTCCACTTATGTTTTCTAGGGTGGTGGGTCAGTCTTTTCAGCCTTGCCTACAAAAGGCTCTATGGAGGTGGCAAAGGCCTTATCCAATATTCAGATGCCCAGGGGTAACAGGTGCAAGCCATCCCAAGAACAGCTGCATGGCTTGTCAAGCATGACATCCCAAGCAGACAGACATTGGATCCCCTTAGAATGACACCAGTAAGTGTGCCACTTGCTATGACTGATCATTCCGTGTTTGTACTGTGGCATTATTCTTGGTAAGGGTAGGATGCTGCAAATGGTGAGTGTCATACCGGCCTGGACTACATAATCAGAGAGCTCATCTATGTCTCTTTTCATGTAGTCTAGGGAGGTACATCTCAGGTCATTCGCACCAGCATGGACTATGACTGCATCATATTTCTACTTGCTTTGGAGTGACCTGCATACTTCTGTTATGTGGCGTATTGTGGCAGCCTACAGGCAGCTTACTGTACCCTTTCCCTTGTTCAGTCTGGTGTGCGGGACAGCAGTGTGTCTGACTATGGAGTCACCTATTACAACTGTATAAGGCATGTTGTTTCTCCTTCTGGCCTGTGACTGTTTTGCACACCATCTTTGTGAACTATGTGTTGCATGTGCTATGTTTGGAGGTTTTGATTGGGTGTCTGCTTTAGAGGCCTCTGTTGGTGTGCTGTGTTTGTAATTTGTGCCTCCGGGAATGTTTTTCTGTGTTTGTGTTTGGTTTGCAGTTGTGATAGATCTATGTGGGACTGTGTTTGTGGTGTGTGTGGTTACCTTCTCCTCCTGACTAGTTTTGGGAGTACTGAGTTGAGGGAGCTCAGCCTCCAGTTTGGATAGATGGTTGCATCTCTCACATATATTTGTATTTCTTGGGTGGAGTTGGGGGTTGTCTGTGTACTTGGGGCAGGTGTAACATTGCCTCAGGATTCACAGATTCAACTTGCTGTGGCTGGCCTTAGTGGATTGTATGTGTGGACAGATTTTATTGCCATACTACTGATCAGTGATTACTTCATTGTTTATGTTTGCGCTATCATGTAGTAGCTTCCTCATTCTCTTGCATGATTTGGTTATGGCTGGTGTCTACCATGCCAGATTCCTGTGTGTATGGCATTGTGTCTTGTTTTAATTTAGGATTGCATAATCCAAGCATTCCTGGCAGTGTTCATGGAATGGCTGTATTACAGGTTCTGAGGTGTGGCCCATATTTTGCACCTGCACAGGACCTTTAATGGATTCCTCATCAGTTTGGAGGAGTGCAAATATTGCTTAACACATGTTTTCCACTGTGGTTTTCTGGCCAGGGACTGTGGTCAGGATTTGTATATCCAGTGTGATTACTCTATGGTCTGGTTTTACCAGTGAGCAATACACTTCTCATCTTGCCATCCAGTACCCATGTTGCTGATTATCACATCCAGTATGCTTACCCCTCTTGTGGGAGTGGTACGTTGTTCCTGGGCCTTTTGGTTTATGGATTCTATGAACTTTTGTCCTACACTGTTGGAGCTAGTATAATGCTCCCAGTCTATGTCTGGGTATTTTCAGTCACCCAATATAATGTGGTTTGGAGGACTTGATATATTCATGTATTCCAGCATAGGCCAGGTGCAGTTCCTGGTGTTGGGACAGTAGTCTGTAGCAGGCTATAAAATGGGGGGGCAGTTTTAGCCACTGTTACTTGACCATGGCTAGTCCATGCTGATTTTTTGTTGTGGTACCAACATGGGGGTGTGGTTATCCTTGACAATTCTTGCTAGTCACCCTCCTTTTGTAGCTTGTTCCATGTTTTGAGGCTGTACAGCACAGTATGAGGTGTAACCTGGTAGTGTTAGGGTGCTGTTGTGAGCCTTGACTCAGTTTTCTGTTACAGTGCAGATATCAACATTCTCCATACTGGGTGAGTTTAGACTGCATGCATCTTGCTGTTTCGACTTATCCCTTATCTTATTCGTATCCCTTCTGATACCTATGGAGATAGGTTTGTGTTTTGAGCCTTACCTATTCAGGGCACACTGTGGGTAACAACAGCCTTTGCCAGTATCCATATGGCCTGCACTGATAGGTGCACACCAGTCCTAGCAGGTGGTGCATCATGTCATGCTCAGCATGTCATCCCAGACTGGCACACATTGGATCCCCTTTGACTAACTGCGATACTTCAGTCAGTTATTGCACTTTATCATCTCATTGTCATGTTGTGGCATGATGCTTGGTGAGGGTAGGATGTTAGTCAGGGTCCTCAGGTGTGCATATAGTACATGGTGTTACATTACTTAACACATACCATTCATGCCTCAGGTGGTGCTGCAGGGCTGCCTCTGTCAGATGCGCATATTACACTTCCCTGTACATGTTTGAGAGCAGGTTGTGTCATGTTAGGCATCCCTGTTACTATATGAGTGAGTCAGAGAGGGGTATCATTCCCAGGGTTCCTACTGAGCCAGTGTATGTGCTATGCGTTGCCTCTTTGCCAAGACCAGGGCATACTGGGCACGCCTCCTTCTGCCTACTGGGGCAGGCTCAGGTTGTTCCTCCTCCTCTGAGTCACGCTCTTCCTGTGATGGCCTTGGCAATGGTGGGGGGCTGTTTGGCCCGGCCCTGTGCTGGTCCTGCTGCAGCTGTTTTCGCAAGATCATATTATGTAGCATAGCACATACCATGACAATTTGGGTACATGTAGTTGGTGTGTACTGCATGGCTCCACCAGATGTGTCCAGGCACCGGAACCGTGACTTGAGCAGCCCAAACACACTCTCTATTACATTACGTGTTTGTGCGTGTGCCTCATTATGGCGTTCCTGTTCAGGTGTGTGTGCGTTTCTGATGGGTGTCATCAGCCACGGCTCCAGTGCATAACCTGCATCCCCCACTAGGTGTCCATGCGGGATGTCCGCATTGGCAAATGTCTGGTACAGCTGCGTCAAATGCCAGATGTGGGAATCATGGTAGCTCCTAGGACAGCCAGCACACACATTCATTATTATGCCCTGGGCATCACACACGACCTGGCAGTTGATGGAGGGGAAGCCCTTGCGGTTGATGTATGCCCTACCCCGCTCACCGGCTGGTGCTTTGATGTATATGTGCGTGCAGTCTATTGCACCCACTACCTCAGGGTATTCCGTTATTTGCTGGAAGAGACGCATATTGCTGGCCAATACCTCATGGGCATTGGGGAAATGTACATGATCACTGACATGGCATCCAGGAACTGGTGCAGTACCCTGGAGGCTGATGCCTGTGATATCCCCATCATATCACCAGTTGGTCTCTGGAAGGTACCTGTTGCTAGTATTCTTAGGCCAAAACATACCTTGGTTTCCACTGGGATGGGCTCCCCTCTGTTGGTTCTGTGTGTGAGGCGTGGCCTGCACAGCTCCACTATTTGCTGCAGGAGGTCTCTGTCCACTCTATAGCGCTCTACTATCTCCAGCTCATGTAACCCGTGGTAGGTGACCCTGAGTCTGTACACTCTTCTCAGTCTCCTCACTGTGGGTTGTCTGGCAGCATCTGCATTGTCACCACCCTCAGCAAGTCGCCTATGTCTCATTATGACAGCTATGGCAGCCCCTAACATTTCTGCTCTGAGTTCAGCTTTTTCAGTTTTCACTTCTGATAACTTAACTCCTGTCTTGCAGTGTCTCTTGAAAGAAACATCCTGCACTGCTGTTTGCAGAGTTTCAAGTGCTGGGGTGGGCTACTATTCTGCCTGTGTAGCTGCCTGCATCTAATTGTTTTCACCTGCTAGCTCCAGCAGTATTCCCTGCTACCTTCCTACTAAATCTGTTGCTTCCTTTTTCCTTTCTGTTTCCTCAGGGTGGAGCCATGTGTAAACCAGCAGAAACACGCTCACAGTGGCTTACACGCGCGCACACATACTTACTCAGTTCAGAATCTGCTTATTCGGATTAAAATGCGTGCACGCCCGTGCAAACAGTGTTAAACATCTCCCAACATGCTCCCACATGCTCAGTCTGCCTTACACGCGCGCACACTGCCTTACTCACGCTTCATGGCGCGCACACGTGCGCATACACATTCAGCAAGAAACTTTGGTGTAGGCAATAGTGTACACCTTCCATTTCTTGACTTTCTCATGCTTATTTAGTGGCACACCTCTTTCCATGATATCTGTCTGACATCTGTCATGTAACTCTGACCTCCAATGAACTGCATTTCTTTCTACCATTCCCCCCTGTGATGTCACCTATCTCCTACTCTGTTCCTCCCCCTTCTGTAACTCTTGCACTACTCAGACTGTGCTCATTTGCTGTGTGACAGTGGAATTCAGTATCCTAACACTCATTTGCATCAGATTGCCTACTAATGCTTAGTTACATGTCTTAGACTCAGCTTCCCCCCTTAGCAACCACTACACGGTGGCCATGTTGGTTTTGGTCTGCTGGTCCCGGCATTGACATTCCATGTATTGCATAAAACCCACATTTGTGGGTTTAAAACCTTCATTTTTATGTTTTATACAGCGCAGCCCGTTTGCGCAGGGCTGCGCTGGGTTTAAACATCGGCAATCGCCGAAAAAAATATATTTTTAATACATTTGCATCAGGTTACTTTGCCAATGGCCACATATTTGGCCATTGGCATGCTGCCTGACACATATGCACCCTTTATTTGGAGCTGACATGGCTCCATTGCAGTTTTTGCAGAAACGTACTCAGTTGTCAACTGAGTACATTTCTGCAGCTAAAACGGCTCTTACACAGGCTGTTCTGGGCTTCCTGGATCACTAATCATCCTCATTTGCATGCTATTCGGCTGCAAGTGAGGTGATTAGCTTATCCACGCCCACTCCGTGTAAGAGCCGTTTTAGCTTGTCTCTTACACGGACTTTGGGCTGTTCCTGGATCGCGAAGGCTGCATGGAGTCTTACACTACTCTTAGAGTCCGTGCAAGCCTTCGTGAATCCGGAATGTCTTTTAGCCATGTCATCATACTTGAAGTTTGTCATCACAAACAGCCAAGGGAATGTCACACTGCAGAGTCATATATACTTAAGGGCTCATGGGCATTCAATATTCATTTACTGAGCTGCTCCACTTTAATTTGAATGATGAGAAAGGGTTTACAGTGTTGTCACATTTATGCATTGAGACCAGCTGGGGATTCAAAATATGCTTAAATTAAGTAGGTAAATACCAATAACTGGCTTTTGTATGCTCTTAAACATATGAATGGAAAATTCAATATACCACATAATTAGAATTTAAAATGTCTTTTGATTGTGGCATGTTTTAAACATTAGTTTAAAAAATATGTACTTTGAAAGCTTTAAGTGTATTATGATAAAGTGAAATTTCTTTCTGAAGGACAAAATAAAGAAACTAAAACAAAATAATAGAAGACAATTTTTATTGCATGTAAGGATAATAAAAAGTTGCAATTCACAGAGAAGCTAGGGCTGCATACTAATGCTTCAAATCACTGGTTGTGCAGTTATTTAAAAAAAACAGCAGTACACATTTTCAAAGGCAAAGTTACCCTGTGCAGCACTTTTACACAAACACAGTATAAGCATAAAGTCTCTTTGTTTCTGATATGTTTTTTGTGAATAAATATACACCAAAGTTTGCAGTCTGGCAATGAAAGGATTGCAATTAAGCTTGCACATATAGATGCAAAACATTACGTTTTGAGTTTAACAATAAGCCATTACTATGATGAAAAATACACACATACACACATATCTACTATGGATGATTTTAAAGATATTATTTGTATTGCTTAGTCCATGTATTTCAATCTGAACCACATAAGCCACTTTGGAGCTGTTAGCTGATTCCTGCTTGCACATGTAAAACCTTCATTTCCTTTCTTGCAGTTTTTAAATTGATCCCTTTCATTGACAACTCACTTGGGAACACCAAATAATCAAGGGACTTGAAAAATGCCTGTCTTTAGCAACCCAATCAACATCTCCATAATTTGTCTGTCACTCCCATTAAGTCGGTATGATTATCATCTAGAAGCTTCATTCCACTGTTGGCCTTAATAGCACTTGTCTGGCTGCAGCAAAATATGATGAAGGATGTCAGTTCCTGAGATACGGCAGGTGATACATTTGGCCAGATGCCTCAAGACCTTTGCATTGTTAGTTTCCAGTAAAGCGTTATTAAATTTGTGGTACCTTGTTAAGAAAATGACCTTATACCATAATACTTCAGACTGTGCTAGATGCAAAGCAATTACCATTTCTCTATTCTGTTCTTCACTATACTTGAATGAATAAAATACCAGGAGAAGGTGGTCAATTGCTTGCTCTAGGAAATTTCTACATCATTGGGTACATTTAAGAGTATCCACATTTTAATGACCTACACATTTCATGCTCGTGTTCAGGTGCTAACAATTTAAAATAATTCATTCACTTTCTAAAAGAACATAGCATCATGCAAACGGTTATGCCTGTGAAGTATACAGTAAAAATATCAATAAATCGTTAACTGTTATCAGAAATTGTAAGTCATATGAACATTAAAGCACACCTCTTTTTATAGGTCCTGTAATATGCCACTAAAATATTAAAGTAGGGAGTTGTGGACTATACATATAATATTGCTGTTCATATTAGCAGTGCTATGACAAAATATATTTTTTGTTCCTTAAAGCAAGCTTTAGAAAGGATGAAATGTATTATTATTATTATTATTATTATTATAGTAAAAGACAACAGCACAAGTACTCATTCATTCTATTTCCTCCTAATAATATGTTTCCTATACGGGCTGCCAGTCAGTCTTCAAACAACACGTCGGCACACTGAGAAAGCATTAAAACAAAATTAAAGTAGCAGCAAGCTGTATAATGTTGTTCGATTTGTTTCTAGGGCTGATTCTTTCACAGCAGTGGAGTTTTGGGCTTCAGTTGCTTTGCTCTGACAGAGGTGTCAGGAGATATAGTCACTCTGGAGCCCATCCTTTCAACTGGCAGGTTGCATACCATGGTGATTTCAGCAAAGAACTGATATATCAAATCAAGACAGTTGAGTCTTCTAAACTTATTTTTAAAAGAATAGTCATCACATTGTAGTGACACGTTTCAGGGTCTCATTGCTTTATCTACATCTCCTACAGTTATGCATGGATTAACAGGGCCTTTTTTTAGCAGTTTGCGAAGATTGGATTGATGATGCTTATCAATTTCAATATATTTATATATCCGAAAATGTACCTATTGCAGCAGTGCAATGTAAAGATGACAGCAGACTAATCACAGCCTTTAAGTTCAGTGTGGTCTGTTTGATATATTTTTTCAGTGTGTTTACTTATGCATGACTGAAAATTAATCTTGCCTTGATGTTGCAGAGAAATATGATAGAGCTACACTTACTTAGTATGATTGTGTTTATTGTAACTGAAATGTATGCATTCATGTTGTGGATGTTATTAACATGTAGAAGTCAGAAGAGCCACAATCTCTTAAGTACCAGAATGTTTTTGTTATAAATATCACAGATAACATATAGCACCTGTCTTACCTGAATTTTAAACATGCATGGCAAGCACCTTTTCCCATTGTTTCTGTGAAGACAACTTTAAAGTTCAGATACTTACAAATCATCACAACTTCTAAATGGTTTCTGCTTTAGACTTTTCCTTAGAAGTGGCATTGTTTATTATGATGTACTGGCTAGAATGTAAAAGGGGCAATGCAGATGGAGGAGCAATTTTGCCTGGAACCATTAATGTGTAGCTCATAATGTGCACTGATGTCTGCATTTACACTTAGGTGAAATATGAGATGAGTTTGCTGAATATGACATCATGCAAAGCAATATTTCTCAGCAATGGTTGGTGAGAACATATAATACTATTTATATAAAATGTTTTTGTTTAAAATCAGCATGGAAGTATTTCTTTTATATAATGCATCGTGAATAGCTACAAACATTGTTACGTCTGCTAACTAAAGGAATTTACTACATCTGAATAAACAAGACAAATGAAGAGAAAAAAATAGACAATGATGTGTGCTTGTTTGAAGATTTTCCCTAAAACGGGAAATGCTTCTAAACATGAAGAGTTTGATTTCAAGTTGAGCAGGGATGGGTGATGTGAAAAAGCATGCCAAAGTGTTCTCACAGACCGGAATAATACAAAATCATGTTGGTTTATATTATTTGCAGGCCTTATAGCAATAACTAGATCACTAAAGAAGCAACTGTTTCTTTTTTTTTAGCAGTTTGTGAAGATTGGATTGATGATGCTTATCAATTTCAATATATTTATATATCAGAAAATGTAACTATTGCAGCAGAGCATTTCTAAATATAACTTTTTAAATTCAACGCTTGAAGACATTTTTAACTTAAATGAGCTATTTTCCTAGTCTGTAGCTAACTTGCAACTATAATTTTTGTTATGATAGTTACAAACTAGAATACAATATTTTCAGCTGAGATGGCATGCAAGCCGAATTCATCTGCTTCACTTATGACACATGTAATATATATCAAGGCATACCAGATGCTTGAATGTCTGAATGTAGGTTTCTGCCTGCTGTGTTACAAGATGCATTCTTTGCAGTTTTTTGTCAGGCTTTGATTGTTCTGACTTGTTAGAATGGGATAGATTCACTTCTTACGAGTCACTTACCAGAAGTCACTACAGGATGTGGCTACTTAAATATCGCTGAATCTGTACCAGTGTTTCAATGTCAAAAGTGCTGCTCTGCAAAAGTAGGAAAGCTAGAATCTCTGCTTAAAACAATTGTAATGTGAATTATGGAATATAGTACAGAATACAGGCATGCTGATGTGTGTGCGTAAATCACACACACACACACGTACTCACACACGCACACGCACACACACACACACACACACACACACGCACACACACACACACACACACACACACACACACACACACACACAGAAACACACACACACAAACACACACAAAATTATAGAAAATAGTCAGAAAACAAAGCATCCCACCAACGATGATTAAGATCAGACTCACCTTCAGTAAAATGGCAGCCCACATGTTCCCACACATACACAGGGAGCGTAAAAGGAGAAAAACATTGACGTTTGAAAGGGTCAAGGTCCCAGGAAGCCCATTCATTCCCCTACTTCTTATGCATACCAACTCCAAGATCACATAACAAAGGGAAAAGGGCATAGACCCAATCCACATTTTAGCACAATCTCACATCTCTGCTTTCGACCACAACTCTATGGTTAAACAGCATGGTTACAGAGCACTAAGAGTGTGCGAACCACATGGATGGAGTAGGTCAGCACACGTGGTAGTACACAACAGATAATGAACATGGGAAAACAGTGGTTAGGCTCAGAATTAATAAAACATATAACTGCATCTTAACACACATGATGAAAACTAAAACAGCAGGTCACTTAATGCTTACAAAAATGCAGGCCAAAAGTCATGATGGACTAGCCTTTCTCCCATGTAAATGTTTTAAGCATATTAACTAATCTCAGCCTTTAAATAGTACAATGTAAAGATGACACCAGATTAATCACAACCTTTAAATAGTGAAATGTAAAGATGACGCCAGACTAATCACAGCCTGCAATGTAAAGATGACACCAGTGACCAAACTAATCACAGCCTTTAAATAGTGCAGTGTAAAGATGACACCAGACTAATCACAGCCTTTAAATAGTGCAATGTAAAGATGACACCAGATTAATCACAACCTTTAAATAGTGAAATGTAAAGATGACGCCAGACTAATCACAGCCTGCAATGTAAAGATGACACCAGTGACCAAACTAATCACAGCCTTTAAATAGTGCAATGTAAAGATGACACCAGACTAATCACAGCCTTTAAATAGTGCAATGTAAAGATGACACCAGACTAATCACAGCCTTTAAATAGTGCAATGTAAAGATGACACCAGTGACCAGACTAATCACAGCCTTTAAATAGTGCAATGTAAAGATGACACCAGACTAATCACAGCCTTTAAATAGTGCAATGTAAAGATGACGCCAGCCTAATCACAGCCTTTAAATAGTGCAATGTAAAGATGACACCAGACTAATCACAGCCTGTAAATAGTGCAATGTAAAGATGACGCCAGATGGTTCTGTTCATATATAATCTTTTTTTTAATTCTGTTTATCTTTGTATTCTATTCTGTTATCCTCTTTTTACCATGGCATCTTGCTGATTTTCATATTACACTGAATGTGTTCTCAGATTATCTAAGTTAAGGGATGTTATGAAGGTCATATTTGTTTAAAAGGAAACAATTATCTGTACATATTTGTGGCTATCCTGATATCACTGTTCTGTGCTCTTTACTTTCTTGCTAGCAAAATGTTCTAAACTACAATAGCATTAATCTTCCCAGAATAAAAAAAAAATGCTGAGATAGAAAAGACTTTCACAGCATGATTGCTTAGTTTAAAAATGGGTAAAACATATGAGCAAATTATTATTTTAAATGAAACTTATACACAGACACAGTGCAAAGAATATGCTGTCATAATGCTCTTAGCTTGAATGTATGCAGAAAAGCATTCACATTTTTAGCAAATGTCTTCATCTGAGAATCATGTATTAAGCATACCACCTGTTACAGAGTAAAGCTCACAGTTATTTTGCAAGTATGAAACTCCACAGGGTGCACACCCAGTACCATAATGTTACATTTTGTTTTACTTTGATATTTTTGTGACTGTGCAGCAATTTTTGCTTGATTCATCCACCTCCATTTAATTGTTTATATTTGAGTTGATATGTTACCTCAGATATCTTTTATATTGCTTTTATAGTACAGACCAACCAGCCATATCATCTTATTTTGGGAATCAACGTCTGTTATTTTTTCAGGTCTGCCATTAAAGTTGCATGCAAAAGCACAAATTATGACTCTTTCAAGTACCAAAATAATGTATTGCAGCTTGTTTTAGGTTGGCAGTATTTTGTGTTTACTAAATCTAGGCAACTGAATGTAATGTTTTGTTTTTCTGCTTGGAGGTAAACTTCAATTTCATACATATTAGTTTCCAAAATATTAACATTCAGTTCAATAATGCATAACCTTACAAGTCTGCAGAGAGCTGAGACTGAAACTGGTGCAATGAAGTCAGTGGTGTATCCCAGCTAACAAATTATATAAATAAATAAATAAATAAATAAACAAGCATTAATTTGCTGCTTTGTCTGGATGCAGTATCATTGCAAGGGAGATGGGTCATGGTGACTAAAACTTTACTGCCTGGAGACTTAGAAATACGTGATTTAAATGCAAATTTGTTTCAGCTTCTGACTAGAATGTCCCAACACATTTATCAGTGAAACGCCACTCCTTGGCATACACAAGATTTTGCTGTCTGTTATTAGTGTGCAGTGCCATGCAAAAAATAAGTCTAAATTCACAGAAACTGGAGCAGAATGCTTGTGCCATGTGTTTTTGAAATGATATTAAGTTACAGCAAACATCAGCAAAGCACTACTTAACTATACTGTGAAAGCATCTCAGAAGTCACATGTGGTAGATATGTCACAGCTGTACCCAGAAGCCTGTGGTGTGAATAACTGCACTGCAGTACAGACAGCAATAAATGGTTCTGACAAAAATGATTTTTTTTTTCTTCCTAACTTTAGATTGAAGCATTTAACTGTGTTTGACCTTTGTTGATACAGAGTACCCTGAACGTCAAAATCATGGACTCTACAAATTCCAATAAGGAGAACATGTAGAGTAATAGTGTACTACATGCAATCCACTGCATAGTATAAGCAGTATTAAGGCTGAAGTATACAACCAAATCAGGGCCACAGCACCTGCTGCTAGTGTAGTGGCAATTAATGCTGCTTAGGAAAACTAGTGTCTCTGACTCAAATCTATATGTATTTTTTGAATAGTATTACTTTCTGTACAGTCCCATTTGATAAAATGATTGCCCATTATTGTGCCATTTTGCTTTTGCACATTTAGTCCTAGAATAAGGTTTCCATGCATTTACTTATTTATTTTGTTACTAGTTTATCTTTATTGCCAAACTTTGGTGTTTACTCCAACACTTCCTTCACTGTGCCCTTTACCTGGTCAAGCCTTTCCAATACTGTACAGTGAAGCCATATGTACTGCACTGCTTCATTCTCGTTTTTAGGTTTTTGAGGAGTCGCCAATTTTAATGTTTTGTGTACTCTGTATGAACAAGGTTCCCATTCATGTACTTATTTGCTTCATTATTCATTTATGCTTAGTGCCAGACTTTGGTGTTTACTATAAGACTTCCCTCACTGTGTCCGTCACCAGTCAGACCTTTCCCATGTTGTACAGTGCACGTACATGTACTGCTCCTTTTTGGATTATGTATTGTCCCTGGTTTTGATCTTCAGTGTAATCTATTTGAACAAATGCTAATCAAAGCTAAATGGAATAATCAAAAGTCAGTAAGCTGAAAAAACTTAGCTGTACCCCTGACAGGGGCTTCATTACATGCATCAGCCTGAAGGAAGTACTGGCAGTTTTGAACAGAATGGTGTTTCTCAGAATGTTCCTTCTAGCATACTTTGGCATGTCAGCCTGTTTACCTTTGCCTTTTTCACTCTGCTACAGTGATGCATACTTTGTGTTTGCCTTTCTACTGTAATATAATTGCCAGTTTCAGGAATCTCAACACCATTGACTTACTGCAGTGATTTGTTGTTTTGTTCTGTTTTTGCAACCACTGGGCTGGCTAGAAACTGGCCTGCTTGTATCAATGCTATTCAAGGATAATGCATTTAAATAAATTAATTAATTATAAATAAATAAATCTATCAAAAAAATAAATCATATAAACAGCTTTATTTACTTATTGTGCACATATATGTGTTTTAGATTAAATCAGGAAAAGAACATTGCATATGAGTTTCAAAAACCTCTTATAAAAGCTCACACATATTAGGCTGACTTATTACAACTGAGAGCAATTTGTAAGAGGCGGGACACAAAATACTTGCAATGAACATCATCAAGGAAAGTATTAACTGGGCTCACAGCTAGACTAAATATGATTCTAAAATAATTCTAAATGTAATCTCACAAAAATTAAAACAAGCAAAACAAGAAATGCATAATAAAGTGAGAGAGAGAGAGAGTTAACAGCAATTCTCTAGCATGGGAAAAGAGATGTACTGTGGCAGTATATTACATATCAGCCATGTGGGAGTGAAGGATATGTCTAGGCTTTTTAATTTTGGGCTCATTTATTTGATTCAGGACAGCTGAGCTATGTCTTTGGTTTATATAAGTGATCTTCTGAAGCTTCAACCTGAAACATGCACTGAAGTATTATCAGTGTAATTTTCTTATTAATTTCTGAAGTTTTGTGCATCATGAATCATGGAAATGAAGTGTTGCCATTATACAAGGCACATGCTTGCTATCAGCAGTTTCTGGAAGTGGAAAGTATCAGTTAGTTAATCAAAACTATTTGTAACAAAATAGAAGTGGTTATTGAATCTATGTCTAATACCGCCACAAATGAAAGTTGTAAAGATTATACTGGAATTATGTGTTTGTCACAGCTCAGAAAAATACTTTTCTTCTCCTGAACTATAGAAACTTTAGAGCGGATTACCTTTTGTTAGATAAACTTTAATGATTTTTTTCTCCATTGTTCCCTTTTGATGAATCAGGATATTCATTGATGCCTTGCAGTAGGTTATCAATCATTATTGTACCAAATGATTTATCTCTCATGGAAGAAGTTAGCCAAAAAGCTAGCAATGTTTTTTTTTTTTCTGTTTTTTGCTTTTTGTTTTTTTTTTTTTTTGGTTAATGTTCTTAAAAGAGAATTTCAAAATTGAAGGCTACTGTTCTTGTTACAATAAATTCTGTAGATATTGCCCTATAAGTATTTGCTGGCCACTGCTATCTAGCCTACAAGGCTTTTGTTTTATTCCAGTCACACATTTTCTAGGCAGTATGGCTATACAGTTTTCTAGTTACTAGCAAAGAGCAATCACTATTGTTGTTTGTTTACAAGATAATGCATTACCTGACTGCAGGATTTAATTACTCAGGGTACAGCATATTAACGTTCATACCAGGAAATTTACTTTCACTTTTGAAAGGGAAGCTTCAATTAATGCAAGTCTTACATGTGTTTGCCTAGAATATTGCACTTTCCAAAATCTTGATAATGTTAAGAATTTTGCATATTCATTCTACAAAATGTTTACTGATATCAAAGGAGAATTGTAGTCAATAACTCAGTTAACCTTTTTTCACAAACAAAATTGCAAAATAGTCCTAACACATTCTAGTACATTTATTTATACAATTGTAGTAACTATTTGAATAGAAAACAAGGACATATTCTCATCTGGTATAATTAATTGTGCTTTAATGTAATTTAACTGACCGATCATAAAGCTGCCTTAAGTGCTAGATATTTCAAAGGTGATATGCCTTGCTTTATCATATATTGTCATATCTTGAGTTATACCATTAAACAATAGGCAGTGAAAAATATTCTAAGTGCCTGAGATATGATTCTGTTAAAATATATTAATGCAGTTTTATGCACCAAGATTATGTTGTAATAATAGAAATGCTAAATGATTTATGTATAGTTTTTGAAGTGGGATACAGAAGGAAATACCATCCCATCTAAAAAAAGCAGCTGGCATTCAGCCTGCAAAATTTCTGTTGTGTAGCGTAGTGTGTATAAGTTTGAATAAGTATATAATTCTGAATAAGCCATAATTCCAAAAAGCAGAAAAGTGAATGAGTGCATGACTGCCATCCAATAGCATCACCTTATTTTAAGCATAACAGCACAAATACAGAATGGACAACATGCTACAATACTGAGGTCTGGCAAAATTCTAAGAAATAGCCATTACAAAAAGCCAGTGTCACATAAGAATTTATTACTATAAAACTAGTATGCATGCTATTTAAAATGTATTGTTCAGTGGCAGTTTTGAAGGCAACTTGCTATAAGCATCTGTTGCATTTTAACAGTAAGGTTTTCATGAAATGATAACGTCATCTTTTCACTTCTAATATTAATCAAATATTACTTAACACTGAGGGCCCCCACCATCAATGCCCATATATTAGTAGTTTTGTTTTCTTACTTTTTGAACTTATTTTCTATCAGCACATCAAGTACAACACAAACTGATATACCACAGAAAACATAATTCACATGTACTATTTCATAATGACTAAAATATATAAAATAATACTGTGTGATGCTATGCATTTTTGAAGGCTTGCCAGTTCTGTTTTATTTACTTTGTAGATTAGGGAGTTGCACTGAAACTTAAATAAAGATGTGTCTCTACTGTTGCTGTTTGACATTTTGCTTTTTTCTTGGATGCTTATGTCTGGTATGAGTATAGCATTTCTGTGCAACATTTGCTTGTTTTAAGCTTTAAAACACAAACTGCCCCATTAGTCTTTCTCGAGATGAATTCCATTTGTTAGAATAATATTGACACTGGCCAAAACAAGGATTTATGTAGTTTATATTTCTGGACATCTTATAGGAAAGTTCCAATATTTTGAAATGGAATTAAAACATATTGCTTTCTATAGAACAAAATATACCAACACATTTAAATTGCACTAGTCAAAACAAACTGCTACTGTTTAGCATACAATAACTTGCTGTTAATAAAGGGTTAAGTATCTGATGACTACAGTTCTTGTCAAAAATAACCATTCTCTGTGAAAAGGATCAGTTTTTTGAAAATATAAATAAGTTGGGACTAATGAGTTTTGCAGAAAAATTCACATGCTCAGTCACATTAGCTCCTGCAGGGCATTTAGATGTTATAAAGGCTCCTGCATGACAGTTTTAGGACACATATCTCTGATATTATATAAATACCAGAGATGCTTGTTCTAAAATCTTCTAACAAACTTTGCTACTATGACATTACTTAGGACACAAGTAAATGTTTTGTTAAGTTAATGAAATGAAGAAAACAAAGTATAGTATGGAAGATGTAGCATTAAAATAAAAATAATAGTGGTAATGTTTATTAGCAGCAAATAATAGCTATACCATCATAATTGTAACTGTCAGTGTCTTTTACTGCTATTAATTTTCGTAAAGCAGATGTTTCAGCAGATGCATCAAGTGGAATTTCTTTCACAAAATGTAAACTATTAAATTTTTAATAAACAGATTTATAACAGTGATTGCTAAAAGCATGTACCCCAAACAAAGCCTTATAGGAACCACACTATCACTTGTGGAAAACAGAGTTATACAGTTTAACTTCCCTGCATACTTGTTAAAGCAGAAATAGCAGTTATAATGGCACAGATGAAAAACAAAAATTGAAACTAAATGCAATTGTGTTTATTTCAAGGTGAAAATATACAAGTAAATGTGTTTATTTTTGTTCTCTGTGCTCATGATAACACTTGCTCATTACTTGCTCAAACAGGCAAGTGTTCAAGCTCCCACTACGTCAGTGTCCTGTAACTACTTGGTTCCCATAGCCCTACCAGAACCCTGACTCTAACTCTTAATCTCTCTAACACTAAAAATCCCTTTCCAGGTTGAGCAAACTTTGCTGCACTTCTTTACACATTCTATTATAGAAACAAAATAAACACTTACATTTTTGCACTCACACTGTACAGTACTGACCTATCAAAATAATGGAGATCAGAACTCAAAAGTTTTATGGTAGCAACAATTTTCAGTCTGACACCAAGCTTTCCTATAATAATTTACAAATTAGTTAATATAACATGCAGAGATTGTCATATCACAAAAGAAAATCGCTTGGCTGTGATGGCTAATCAGTCTTTTATCTAGACAATAAATAATACCAGCATAAACTATATCCACAGGGAACAGGGTCCCGATCTACATAAGACAGAGCCCCTCACTATCACTCTTCAAGAGGAACCTTGATGAGTGGATGGGTAACAGAAAGTTCACACTGGGGATCACACCAACAGCACTACTAGATAGGGGCCAAGGGTACTAGCTGCTAGTACAAGGGTCTAGGGAACTACTAAAGGGGTGGTGAATACCACACAATGTGGCTGGGTTAATATATGCCTTTGGGCAGATAGCCCAGTACCAACCTATGAACCTATCCCTAAATGTGAACAAGTACTTATTCATGCCTGACGCCTCTTTACAACCACCTTCTTTACTCACTTCTATTAATTTCTCTCCCCTGACTTTCTCTCTAAATATACCATAAGCCTGCTTTTCTTCTCACTTCATATTGCAATTCCTGCTTGTATTATATATATAATTTCTCAATAAACTGGCTAAAAGTTCTCCAAATATTAACAACCTTCAAAAATATATCAAATCTGGTATAATTATTTAAACTGTACGTGTTTTGTATTACTTATAAGGATTGAAAAATTATTGTTCTTAAAATGTTCTGTGATACTTTGGAGCTTTTCTCCCCTAGCCTCCGCTGAAAATGGCTCCTACCCAGTTGGACCTTCCTGGTAATAAAATGCCAATAAATAAATAACAAAGCACATTCTACTAAGTGCAATAAAACTCACTACTGAGCTTGTTCTGGTGTACCAGTAACTTTGATTATTGCAGATATACTTCCTAGTTATTGCTGTAAGGTTTACTAAAATCTTGAAATCCCATCATTACAATGTCTCTCAAAGAAAAATCTATAAATAGCCAATGACTTGCTGTACCTAATTGCCTTGTCATTGCCTGTTTTCAAGATTCTTCACAGTAGCCACCTATCTGTGGCTGTCATATGATCATGTCTGATCAGTTTCAATTATTACAGGGTTAACAGTACACCCCCAATAAAGGAAATATTGTTTTATTTGCTGCCCAAAATCGCAAAACTGAACAACCAATACATTAACAAGCTGTTGGCCTACTGATATATTGAATCTTTTATAAATAACCTTGAAAGGATGATATGTGTGAAGTGCTATCATGTTGAATATGACATACAGTGGCCCACGAATAGTTGTCTGATTCATGCAAAGAGTTTTCTATAACGGGTACAGATGAAGATTGCCAGCCAATTATTAACTTATGCCAACCAAAACAGTACAATCTCCAGCACACAGTTTAGCTGTATTCCTTACTATGGAAACAAGAGAGAGAGAGGGAGAGAGAGAGAGAGAGAGAGAGTACATTAATCTCTCTCACAGAAAACCAAAGTAGGTTATCTAAATAATAAACTAACCACAAAAGCATTTGACATTATTGAACATCTGTTACTTATAGCAATGTTTTTTCTCTGGCCTTTAACCTTCCAGATCTTCCCTAGTTTAAAATTCTCTTAACTAAATCATATACAGGAAGAGAGAGAGCGAGATGGAGAATGGGTCAAAATGGCAAAAGATCAGTGGGACTTTCATGAAGAGCCACATAGTCATTTAAATTCTACAGAGTCTATACTGGTCATTGTCTCTGTTACCTTAAACTGCAAAATTAGTACATCCAAACCAAACCTACTCACTAGATGACTATACAGAATGAAAGATTTCCTAATAAAATAATCCAGAATCAGAGTGTCCGTTACTACTTTGGTACCTTGACACCTGTTTGGATGTATATTATTAACATATATCTTTGCTGCTGTCCCATATATAATTGTATAATAGGCTTAGTTGCGAATTAATTAGTTAGGAAGGCACTACTGGAATAAACTCAGCAGTCTGGGTGACTGGATACTGAGAACAAAATCACAGTTTTAGTTTGTTTTAGCCCATAAGACATTTTCTCTAACAGCCATTCTTCAGTGACACATATTATTACTAACCTGCTAGGTGCATGAAATCCAGCAGCAGTCCTCTACCTGAAACTCAAGAACCTGCAAAGAAATATGTGCATGGGTTATTTTCAGTTGTAGTCTCTAAGCCATAGGCCTTGCCTGATCTCAGCAGACCTCCTAAATTAACATCTGTTTTGCACACCCTTATTAAGTACTAGGCTATTTACAAATGTTTCCCCTGATGAGTCACTTGGCTTTTTCTCTGTACTGCTACTAGCTTTTCCCACTGCATATTGTGTTACTCTTACATCTGCATTATCATTTGTGTGTTTATGATGCTGCCTACTTCCCCTGTTTTCATCACATTTACTATTTTTCTCCCAACAGGTGATTTCTAAGTATGATATTCGACTCCAGTCTGCTCAAACAACTACGAGGTGCCATTTTTTTCTGAAATTTCCTTAAAAGTGGTCAAGGACAGGTTGGTTAGGCTGCAACTGCCTGAGATCAAAGGATGCACATGTAGGCTATGTAGATTACAGCTTATGCAAGACCACTGTGCTTTTCATATAGGTGTGTACAACTGTTATGTTTTTATGTATAAGTTCAGAGGGTGTGAGTGAATTACCATGCACGAGTACTAAAACAGTTATTCTATTTTCTGTAGGGGGGGTTAGTTAGGGTGTTTGAGATTAAGTAGTCTTTTTATTTATCGAACATACATCAAGCTTTCATAGGGAATTTCTTTTCTTTCTTGACTTCCTGTTTAGAATCAACCCTCATTGCTTGCTTTCTTTGGCTGAATATTCAACTTCAGACCCTACTCTGGTTTGCCTCCCTTCACTTCTGACCTGTTCTCATCCCTATACTCACCAGCACATTTGACCCCCTAGACCATAAACACACACTTCCTCCAATTTTAGTAAGCACAATATACCATCTTTCTTCATCTTCGCCATCACTTGTTTCAAAACAATGCAGTCTCCTCTTTCAGGTGTGGTCTTCTTATTCCCAAACAACAAATTCTGTGTGACTTTTCTGCATACTGGTCTATATGTATACTAGGAGATCTCTTTCCCTTCACCTAGGAATTGAAGGTTTACCTGGAGCTCACAATTTCTCCTGGAGGTACACTGGGAGTCACCTGGTGTACTAACAAAAGATCTTAGCATACCCTGCAAAACTATATAAAAATGTATGTCATGCCTAATGTGTTTACATTGGTTATAGACATTTCTTATTCATTAATATATTTGTACAAAATAATTAGAAGTTTTCGTCCCAGTTTTCTCTTGTAAATAAGATTCTGCTTAGTGGGGCTGTCCTAATTGATACAGAGTAAGCAAAATAAATTAGCACAATGTTTACTTTTTACAGCTATCATATTTCCATCTTTCGACTTCAACATTGTTCTGGTGAATTAGTGTCTTGCTTCTCATGGATTATAGAGAAGAAAGACTGAAATAGCTGCAAAGGAGATGCAAAGCACTTTTTCTTTCTATTACAGATGGTCCTTTATAAAGTACTGCTGTTTATTTGTTTGTTGAAAAGTATGATGTGGGTTTCCCATGGGGTGGGGGAGTGCATTAGTTATTATTCTTTTTCAGATGGGTTATTGATTTCAGGTATCATATTCACTTTAATGAGTTTCTTTTTCCTGGACTGCTGATTAACTAAATGGAAACCATACAACTCATTTTAATATGATGAGTAATGTAAGGAATGCTAGATGATTCCCAGACTGAAGCATGAATGCTACAGCATAAACGGGTGTCTTTCTCTTTCCCCACATGATGTATAGTGTCTTGTAAAGTTTATAAACTTTGAAGATGTTATTTATGTTGATACAAGACAAGGGAACTTTCTCATAATCAGATTGCGTGTTACATTTTGTGAAGCCCATTTGCTGTACAATACTTTCATGCTGTTCATGTAAGTCAGATTACAACTATACCAAGAGATGTATGGCTGCTTAAGAATTCATAAATAGTTTTAAGTATATGCACTAGATTTTCAGAGGACAGTTAAAACAGCTGACATGTTGCCATTACAAGTATCATTATTAGAACATCAAACATTTGAACTACAGTTTCAACTCAGTAAAGCTGAAAAGCAAATTGCATTATTCAGAAATAAGTTTTTGCACTTAAATCCTAATGTTATGATGATACAATGAGGTAGTTGCTTTGTGTGTTAGAGGGCTAGAGAAGTAACGTGGGGATTAGACAACCAACCAGAGAAGAAAACCAGTGCAGCTTCCCAAGAAAATGACTAAAGTAGAGCTGGTAGAAATAGTACTGTTACTACCATTACAAACATCAGCGGTGCAGAACACAGCAAAATAATTGCAATACTGCCTTACATATGCAGTCTCTAGTGAGTTAGTGAAGATACTTGTAACAAACATTTTGTGTAACGGCATAACAAGAGATACTAATGAAAATATAGTTGGTACTGCCTTTCACTAGCTAGCTTGTTTTAGCACATCACAGAATAAATATTGCAAATCACTCAGCCTGGACAGAGTGCATAATAGTAGTGAACAATTTTTGCATTAATGTTCACAGTTTTTTTAGCTTTGGTTAACTGTTGCTGTTCCCTCTAGTATGGTGCAACAGAAGATGTTAACAGCCTATGCAAAACACACTGAATAGCCAGGCATCATGCTGCTTTATACAAATTCAAAGACTCTGTAGAAAACATGATTTCAGCCCTTAATATCTACTTTTGGAATTAATGCTAGAAAACAGTTCATAATAATTTTGATAACAAACTTGCTCTCTGGGTCAAATAAAAATAGGATCTCATGGTTAAACTAATATGCATTGTAGGCATACCATTTGTATAGGTTTAGTAAATGTCATGACAGTCTTTATTAACATGCCACTTTCTTTCCTTATTAATGTAAATGAGTTGTGGATTTAATTTGAATAATTGCTAGAATAAGTGAAAATCAATATCTTGTTTTGCAAAAGAATCTGCTTCTTTAGAGCAACTGCATAATGACAGCCCTAACACCCCCATCTCTAGTAGGAACAGACATTTTAAGATGCGTAACAGTTCCACAGTATAAAGGGTTAAATATATTTATATAGCTGTTGCCTATTAGAATATGGGATAGTGCAATATTATATTTGTATAGATACTTATTATTAAGGATGCTAGTCATGGTTGTAATTGTTTATTCTATACTATGGAACCGAACAAATCAGGAAGCAACAGTTCAGGTAATATCAATGATATCCTGAGATCTGTTCCCCATGAAGACAAGTTATCAAATACACTTTTGAGATTAAGGCTTCTAAACCTTTTAGCCTATAGCTTAAAGATTGTCGGATCAGGCAAATACACCTATTAGTGATGCAATTTTGATAATTGTAACAATATAATATTTACTTGGATACTTTATTATTATACATAATATATCGTGTATATCATGATATATATGGACTGGTTGGTAGAACCTTCTTCATCAATGACCTATGCTCATTACCCAGCACATAACAGAACTAAGTATTGGAGTACCACTGCCACCACAATTGTTTCTGTATGTGGTCTGTTGTATCGGGAAAGAAGGTGGTCTTGCAGGTAAGTCTATATGTGCTTGGTAGTGCTTGTGGGTCATGGGTAAAAAAAGATGGTACAAAATAAATATTTTATTGTATAGGAGCACACTATACCTCTCAATTGTCCAGATTTTTTGCAAAATATCCAGATTTTGCCTCGTAGGTTTGGTCTTTTCCTCATAAAATTTGTGGAGATTTGAAGTCAGTAAATAATATTAAATAAAGATATTTGAGTTTCAGACTTCATATCCTTCAGAAAATACATAATAATTCAAAAACCTGTTATAATAAGTTCTAAGTTTACCGGAGCAATTTTTTAAATCTGTCTCTATTTATGGGGTCCCCCTCCATCTATCTGGCCTTGTCCATATTTCTTGTGCACTGAAGTTAAGAGGTTTGGAGCGCGCGCGCACACACACACACACAATGTGCGCGCACCTGCAAATATCGAGAAGAATTCCAAAACGCGGATCCATTGTTCAAGACTCGTCTTCTTTTTTTTTTTTTTTTTACTCTACTTACTCATTTTTTAGAGAAAGAAAAAAAAACAGTGGATCTATGAATATATTGAAATGCATTAAAGTAGTATACGATTAGTATACATCACATAGACCTGCTGTCTCAATAATTAATACAATATTTATTCCAAGTTGTAAGACATAATAGGAACAAATGATATCAACTACGTCATTGAAAAGATAAACACCAAAAATTACGAAGTTAACTATTCAGCAGATAACAAAGATGTAATATAGTAACCTAGGGTGGATAGCGGCTTTTTAATGCTTGAATATGTTCACTTTCCTCTACTCTGGTAAAGGGGTACCCCATTTGAACCTGTACTGCACCTACTATAATGCTTTACTTGCATGTACAGTGCCCGGGGCACATTTGAAAACCTTTAAATTAAGTGTCGTTTCCGTGCCTCGAAAAAGGTTAATAACCTTGAACTTGTGGCAACGCTTACGCTTGTCTCGGCATCTCCGATCAGTGACAAATGCATTAAACAGAACGAGTACAGTTGCTCATTTTCCTGCAGCTATGGCACAGCTTTAGTACTTTAAATGCCCTGGTAAGGGTCAGCTGGCATTTCATGCTAAGCGCTGCTCCTGGGTGACATGTTGAGAGGGTACCTGAGCAGTCGTATCTTTGCATTTTCTCCTGCCCGAGTAAAATGCCGTCAGTCTGTATGTACTATAGTAACACACGGAGGTCCAGACTGCTGCCTTCTCTCCCGTGGCTACTACTCCCCCATCACCTTTATCCTTCACTATGACTCATTGCCACTGGCACTTAATTCCTATCCCCGAATGCACCTGCTGCCTGCTGCACTCCCTCACTCCCTTCCCCCACAATCTGATCTAACCTGAACTTTCCATCCCAGCCACAAGTGGAGTTCCAGTAGCAGCTTCTAGTGGTCACCTGTAAAAGAGGACAGCTAACGCAAGCTAAAACGGATTTAGTACATCATCTCGAGTTCTCCCTATAGTTTATCTAGGAGTCATCATCATCCGTATGTGCAGTGGCATTTTGGACTAGAGCAGAGATGAGCGGGAAAGCTGCAGCTGCGACGTGGAGGTGTTGTTAACTGCGCTGCTGGACAATCCTGTGGGCGCTTCTTGCTAACTGAAGTAATCTCCTGCACCCCCTGAGCAAGTCTACTGTTTGCACTACTTAACACAAGTGTGAAAGCAAAGGCTGGACAGTGTGGGATAAGCTGACTGGCTACAAACGAGGGGAAAAACAACACAGGGAACTACCAGTGAAGAGCTCAAATCAAACTTTCACTCAGGAGGTAAAAGGGGCAGTGAATCCGTGGAGTGGTAGCGACCGAATAGACCCCCGAATCTGTCACACGAAAACTGTGGACTTTACTGATGTGTTAGTGTTTGAGCACTGCTGGATAAACATCCACCTTAACACAAGTAAGTGACTTGTTTTACTTCCTCCACAAAGCGAATGTGACAGATGCAAACAACGGCCAAGCAAAGTAGTGTGTGTGTGTGTGTGTGTGTGTGTGTGATATCTCTCACCTGCGCTTGATTTTTTTGTTGTATCCCTTGCAAAAATGAATGATTGTCTAACTAATCAGTCAGGATTATAGTCACTAAATAACGCCAAACATCAATACTTCACCCTTTATTACTCTTCAGAAAATGCACGTTTGCAGGTCTTGTTTTGCCATTAATTTTCGGATAAAATAAGAGCAGTTTTTTCATTTGGGGGCCTTTAATTTTTGCCGCTCTTATCTAGGGGTTTGCCCCCTATTCTTGAACGGAGAATATGAAAGCCTGTGTGTGTGTGTGTGTGTGTGTGTGTGTGTGTTTGTGCGTGTGTTCAGCTTGGTTAGAAAGCAATATTAAACTGCATATATTTATTTCTGGGGGGGGCAGCTAGAAAGTGTAACAGAAAAAAAGAAGCCTCTGTTAATGCTCTTGCAACAGTTTCTTCAAACAGAAGACTGTGACCTGTTATATACATTTGGTAATAAGCATCTGTCATCTGCACAAAACAAATAAATAAATAAAAAAAAAACTTTACCCTTCCAGTGAGTACTTGGTTTGTAAGGCTCCTAAGTTGCACTTAACAATTTGTAGTTGACTAATCTCTTATGGAAGGGCTGATATAGCAGATTCGCATAACCTCACAAAGCAGGTACAACAAAATGAGATAACTAGGTGTCTTTCGGTGCGAAGCTGTTGGTTCTACAGTTTACCTCTATGTACCAGTTGTGCCTTAGTGCATCTGAATTTTGTCTGAAGTACTGACACCAAGTTAATCAGCGGTGACTGATGGAAAGGGTATGGGCGGGTGGGCTAGCCTGTAATAACAGAATGAATCCTGTGTGACGTGTCGTAAATCTACCAGCTTGTTTGGTTTAAATGTTGTAGCGATAATGAAATATTATCAGCTGCTGAGATGACATATTCCAGCGTTGATGGCGGCTCCTGACTCCCTGGATCCCAGCAGCTTGCTGGCCCGGTGATGTTCAATCGCTGAGCTAGCGCCCCCTTGCTGCGCAAGGTCGGCATTGCAGGAAACCCAAACGCGTTCCTACTACTGAAGACTAGTCACTGGGACCCACCTTGCCATTCATTGAAAACTACCAGAGGATACCTGAAAGTACATGATGCTCAGTTGTTCTCTAAGAGCAGCAAGAAGCACGCAGTTTGTTCTTAGCGGCCAGGTCAAAGCTTCACGCCAGAGTGTCCAGAAGATAAAGTGGCTGATGCTTAACAACAGTAGCAGTGCCCTTGGAGAAGTCGCCAAGTGCCCAGTCTGTGCGCTGCCGTCCTGCCCAGCCATTGTCTCTCCTGAGCCCTGCAGACACAAGCGCAGAGGTTGTTGGAAGCTCAATAAATTTAACGAAATCTGAGCAGGGTGGAAGTGATGGTTATTTAACGGGAACTCTGAACGCATTGGGATACCGAATTATCTGGATGTATTCATTGGAAGTTAGACATTAAACAGTTTAACCTGAAGTTGTCGTTTCACGGCAAAACAAGGTAACCTGGATCTGATCATGTTTAATTTAATTTTAAATAGCAAACATTCGGTGAGTGGTGTATATTGTCATCGCGCTGTAGTAATAACGTTCGGAGTCAGATTGCATCAATGCTTGAAGACGAAGTAGTAATACTTATAATACGTGGCCATTTCTTGTACTGTTTAAGCACTCCGTGTTGCTGAAGCCCACCATAATAAGTATTAAGTGGCAGTGCCAGTCACGTGGGTTAATGTTTTAACCAGGCTAAAACACTTAGCAGCATTTCCTGAGTTGGTGTGTAAAACTATAAATAGCTAGCTCCGAGAGCTAGGCTGCTAATATTAGATTCTCACTCTGGCAGCTGCTGTATGTGATTCTCCGACGGTGCCACATACCTTTTGCAAGCTAAACTGCTCTGTTTATTGTAAGCACGGTATGTTGGACACTTTAAGATGTGCTATGCTTGCGACCTTTAAACAGCATTTTAATTAATTTTATTGCATTTTGTCACTGACTGTGAAAAAATGCATACGGTGTGGGGAGCTTTATATTCAGATGATTAAAAGAAACTTCTGCAATACGTAGCAGACACAGCTGTTTACATCTGGTTTTATATGACAGATAGGAACTTAAAGTAAAATGGTGGACTGTGTTATACATGCCACTGAATTTCTGATAACCACTGGCGCCTAAAAGGTGCTTTTTAAATGATTGTAGGTTTCAGCACCTAAAGTCGGGTGTGAAAATAAGTGCAATCTCATGTGTAACAGCAAATAATTTGATGTAATAACTCAGATGGCAAGGTAAGGATGTTCTTGACCCAAGTCCTGGCACTTTCATTATTGTTGGCAGTGACTGGTTTTAAGAGGAATTTTATTATCTGATAGCAACCAGTGAAATATCTTAATGGGGACAGGACAGTGGTAGCATTTGCAACATTTTCGTGATATATAGTACATCACCTATCTATGTAGCCTCTGGGTGACATCTTTGCTAGCAGGCTGACCTGCAAGACCAAAGATAAGTTCTCTTTGGCCAAAGAAACAGGAAGAAACAATATGACTAGTAATGGATGTAGATCAACATGTAATAAGAAGAAATAATAAATGAAAAAGAGAGAGAAAACATAACTATATTGGCCACTTCTTAACACAGTGCACAGTGAGTGGGAGAGAGATGATCTCTAATATTTTAAACAATAGTTTTACTTGTGCTTAAATGAGTATGTAAACATGTTGTGGCTTGCCTTAGTCTTTAGAAATATTTAGCATGTTTTTTTTTATTATTTCATGTTTTTAAACATCACAAAATATGAAACTCCAATAACTGTGTTTTTATTTTTATTTTGTAAGCAGATAAAGTCTTTGGTATGTACATAGTCCGAGCCGTTCTGCCTGTAGTTCAACATTATTCAGCACTACTTTGCCTTGGGAAATGGAGATCTAATTCTAAAGTTAACCATGAAACGTGATTTACATAATGTTGCAAACGACAGCTTGGCCATTTTTGACTTGTATGTATTAATAGTTTTTATATATAAGTACAGTAATGTAGAAGAGTTCCTGCATTTCTTTGTGGTTAGGTTTATTACTGCGATTAGTATGAGCTATTAAATAAAGACCACAAACAGTAACACTCCAGAAGTGCTTTTTTACATTACTGATCAAAAATGTGAGGGCAAGTTACAAACCGAGCATGTGGTATAGAGAAAAGGAAAAAAAGGAGTACTTCACTGATAGTGTAACAGCCGTATACTGACCACTTAAATAGCTAAGAAAGCTGAAACAGAAGACACAGTGCAGAGCAAAGTAAACTGTGCTAAAATAAATGTAAAAGGAAGGTATAAATGAAAGGTCTAGTGTGTTTACATCATGTTTAACTGATGTTGTAAATACAGGTGATGCAGTTAAGTTTTTTTATTCATCGAGAATGTATCAATTAATGCAGATGATTCAGAATTCTGCATAAAAAAAATTCCAAGATATATACTTGGTAGCTAAATTAATGTCTCATGGTTCTTCTCAAATAAAGTAACACTTGCACATCAGTGCTTACTTAGTCATAGGACAGGTCTATTAAGTATCAGTCCTTCCCTTCTCTATGTAACTTGGCATATTTTTGTAATTGCAATGCATTATCTGGAGTGATCCTTGTTTCCACTATGATTCAGGAAATATTTTATGAGTTTGAGACTATTACTACAGTCTTTATAAGATACATTCTGTGCCAAGTTGCAGTTTTACATTTTAGTGTGCCAAAGTTAGCTTATATATACCAAATACTATTAGTTGTATTCTTTATGATACATTAAGATTGAGAGCAAGTATATTTTATCCATTTGCCAAAATAAGGGAAAATGGATTAAAAAACATTAAAAGAAAATTACAAAAATTAATCAAATTAAAATGTTTTGATATCGAGTACTATACCATATTATGATCACTGTATGTGCAACTGTATTGTGTAGGCAGGTTTTGCAAACTCCACAAGCTTTGATAGTACATGGGTATTACAGCTCCAAGTTATGCTGCTTATGATGTATTTTTGAAAAACATTGTTAGTAAATGTCCCTGAGAAAGGGAATAAGAGTGTCTTCACCTAAAAGTAGAAAATATACGCAGTTAGTCTGTGAAAGAAGGTCAGTGATTGATCTGTGACAAGTGTACAGCTGTCATTTTAACTGTCCAGTGCATGTTTGCATGTGTGTGCGTGCACACGTGCACATTTGCGGGTTCCTGTGCTTTCATTTCTATTTGTCAGTTGAAAGGTGTAATCAAAATTTTCATTCTGAAAATGATAAACATTTTTTAGCTACTGCTATTAGATGATAATTTGATACAAACACATAACCAAACTAAATGTACATGTGAACATACTATATTTAAAAATATTTTAGCATGGAACTTCCTGACCTAAAACACAACATGTGATACAAAATTAATCTGTCTTATTCTGTTTCCCACTGGAAAAAAAGAAAATAATTTTTTAATGCTTCCCTAGATGCGTTTGATACATCTACAGAATATTTGGTATATTTTTCTCCCCAAATATAAGGAGTTTTGTCAAAAGCATGACTTTTGAACAGATTGCTGTCAGTGGTGGACACTGTTTATAGGTATATAATAATAAATCATAAAAAAGAAGAAGACCCCATCATGTAGCAGGGTACATATGATTCCTTTTCATTTGCAAAACCTTTCACCATTAGAGAGCATTTGTTTACTGAATTTAAGCAAATACAATTGTCAGTCTGGAAATCCTGTCACTATCTTGATTAGTAGACTTTTAATTAAATTAATGATTCCATGCATATATCTGGTATATTATAACCTGACACAGATTCATAACTTCTGAGACAATTAATTGATATCTGTGCAGTTCGCTGACACGATGAACTATCATTAGCAGGAAGCAAATCAAAGCCCTAGTCTCAAAGATTTCTTTATGCAGCTTATTGTGTGAAAGGTAAATTGCTTTACTCTACAGTTCTGGTGCCTGTTTCTGTTGTTAGCTTATGCATATTACATCCAGAAATGTAAAACGGAAAGTGCACTAAAAATGCAATGTTAAGCCACTATAAGAAGTAGAAAGTCTTCCTTTTAGAAAAGCATAAACTTAAGTCTAAAGACTGTCGAGGGATACTGTACTGTTACAAAATCACTGCAGCTGTAATGATGAAAGAAATGGTGGGATGATGCCTTGATGACCTTTTGCATATGATCTCTAATGTACTTTGGTCAAAACCTTTCTCTATGTCAATGAGGACTCATTAAATGAAGCTTCCACAGACTAAGTGAGCTATGCCATATTAGATCTTGGCAAAGTCTGACATTTTAATATATTAATACTATGTCTGTAATGGAATGGAAAACTATTAATCACAACTGGTTATATGCCAGAATTGTAAGTGATAATTGGCTGTTTCTTGTCAGTAATGTCGACCGTTCTGTCTTATATCTGCTTATTACTCAAATGTCCCACATCCCTGTGCATTTTCCTCTGTCAGCATACTAAATTTGATCAACATAGTAGTCTGCAATTCCTAATAATGACTGTCATTAAGACTATGGCTGAATTCTCATGAAAATTCATTATATCAAGTGCTTTATAACACTAAATATTGAATCATGGAATATGTTTGAATTTATTTTTATTTTTTACATTATCTGATACAGTGAGGAAAGCTGATGACAATAGCCCAGATTCAGCATTTGTAGCTGTAAATAACGGGAATGCCTGTGCACTATGAAAATGAAAATACCGTGTTCAGGAAAGTAAGAGTTCTCTGTGACAAAATGGATGACAGGTGAGGAGATGCGTAAAAGCAGTACCACTTTCAGTTTTTTTAAAACGAGATGACTCTTCAAAACATTTCAAAACAGAAAGGGGTGAGGAGAAAGCCAAGAATGACTGCTTGCTAACACCTGATAATAAGTTTCTAAGAATTTATATGTCTGCACTTTCCAGCAAGGAAGGTAAGCTAACTTGCACTGTGTTATGACTGGTCAAAAGGTGCTTATTACATCCCCCTCTGCAGTGTTTGAAGACAGGTACAGATAGCTAAATGGAGTCCCTTTGTTAGTGGCTATATATTAGTGGTGCTGAGAAGCTGTGGGCTGCCTATCATCTATATATGACCAAAGTAGTACATTAATTCATTGTGTAATGGGGTCTGCAGAAACCCCTTCAGCTGAGCAGGCATTTAGCCTGATGGAAAGCATAGCTCTTTTTCTGCCACCTTTGGAAGTCTGATGTTGCTGCCTAAAGCATAACATTCATCTTTCTCTTTGACTTTATTATTTATTTATTTGTTTCTCATATTTTTAACCACTTTATTCTTTTCCATCAACAAGTGGAAACACAGGCATAGCATTCCATCCCAGATAATAAGCAAAGCTGTATCAACCCAAACGGTATATGTAAATGTCTTTGTACGTCTGTAAATACTGCAGTTCCACTGCTGCTTATTGTTTCAGTTTTATGAGCCAGATGTTTTATTTACAGTGTTTGTTTTCCATGTAAGAAGTCTTTGACATCTCTGTTAAGCCCCTGAAAACAGGGACAGACAAGCATTCAGCTTTTCTGCGGCTCACTACATTTTTTAAATATTGCATTAGTGCACAAGGACTAACAAAGCTGTTTTGAGCAGTTTCCGTGGAAATGATGATAGTATAAAAATAAATGCAGTGGACTGACAAGGGCAGGCAAAAAGAAAGTCTTAAGCAGGGGTTTAAAACGAGCTTATTGAAGTTTCAATTCTAGTAAAGAACAGACTAGTGCCAGAAAGTAATGGAATGCATTTTAAGGAGAAGATGAGATCTTGTCCTTAATGTACCCGTGGTGGTGAACATGAACCTTCTCAGTTGTGGCTTTCCCTGTTTTGAGTTGCATTTAAACTCTTACTGTAGTTTGTGGGTGCATTACTGCAAAAGCAACCTGAATGAGATCACATAACTTGCTTTTTTTATTATTAATTAATCACCATGACAGTCTATCTTAGAGCATCACAGTGGTTTTGCTAAGGTTTCATTAACCTGCAAAGGACTGGCATGTGCTTACGTTTTCTTTTGTATTTAATGTACTAAAGATTACATAGAAGTCTCTCATACTTTTAAGGAAAAATTATCTCACGGGAGCATAATCACATAGCCGTTATTTATCTGCCATTCAGGTTAGGTAGATTCAGTTCTTTCAGCACCTTTTAAGTGTAATGTATAAATATAAGCTACATTTTAAATGTAACAAGCAGAAATATAGTCAACTGTATGTCTGGTTAACTCTGTTTTCCTGAGGAATTATTTTGTATGTGCTTCCAGTTGCTTTATCTTATTTAAATGTACAAGTATAAAATATTATTCTAGAAGTGTGAAAAAGTGTAGTTGAAGAACATTTGTATTCAAAATAGTCAATACTAAGATAGAAGTACTGATGTAAAGACTATTTTTCTGTTTTCATTTATATGTATAGATCTTCTCTGCTATGTGTTGTAATGTGTCAAGTACGCTGGTTGTGGTGCTATAGATGAGATGTAGTTTTAATAAAATGTTTAATTACCCCTGATCACTTACAAAGGGCATTGCATTCTATTAAAGTGTGCTCCTTCCAGTGAAGCACACAGCCAAAAATGACATGTTGATGACATGAAATGCAAATACCTTGTACCACCTGACTGCAAGTAATATATGAATAATTCTAACCCATTTGGAAAATCAGAATTTTTTTTTTTTAGTGAAAGAGAACCTAATAGGCCAAGTTATAATGTTTGTGTTATGTTTCCAGGTGTGGCATAAATGTTCTTTGAAAGTGAGAAATAAGGGGAGAAAGGCACACATGACAGATGAAAGAAAAACAGAAGGGAGAAGCTGAAAAAGGGAATGTTTATATGAAACTGGTGAACATCCCAAAGCCTTCTATAAAGTATGTTTTATATATTGTGAATGAAAACACTGTGGTGCTGCATTGGAGTGAACCCACAGAATTCACAGGCTGAGATATTCTGCAGAAGTCTTTTTTTTGATTAATCAAAAGCATAAGCTGTAAAGTATGTTTTCAGTCTGGTGATTATTTTTGCATCTTTTACTCTGTGCCTTATTGTTTATACAGACTTGTTAAAAAGCTTGGTGGCACTGTGTGTATACCCCCAGAATACTGGACTGCACATAGCTGTAGCTGTATGACTTATTGTAGTCGTATTACATTAATGGTACAGAAGGTTAAAACATCTGCGATACGTAAAGCTTCATTATGCTTAGTTTATGATATTCATTTAGTTGGTATTTGTACTTGAGTTATAAGAACTTGTAAACATCTGTGCATCAGTTTACTGAGCACATCTTGAAAATCATTCTGCTGAATAAGTAATTCTATTTTTACTTTTACTTAAGGGCACCTTTTGAAAAGAAGAAGATGACTGATGAAAGCAGGAAACGGGAAGTAAACGGACAACTTTTAATTTCAGGTGCTGATTTATCAGCTTTCCAGGGCATGCCTTATGAACTTTAAGCAGTGCATTCTCAGCCACACATCTGAGAACCAAACACATTGCTAAATGACCAAACTCTGGACACTGGGTATCATTTAGTCAGATCATATAAAAAAACAGAGTTTGTTTTACAGTACCGACTCACTATGCACTGTGTACGTACATCGGAATATTACCAAAGTGTCACTTTCTTTATGATAGAACAATAACTTTTCACTTTCAGTTTTGGGATACATTTCTTAAAAATAAGTCTTGTGCACCATTTAGTCAATCAGCTTCATATTTACACTCACTTAAATTTAAAAGCAAGGCAGAAGTGAGTCACAATGCATTTTTCTAGTCTGCTGCAACTGCAAGCCTTCTGGGTTATGGTATCCTCTACATTACAGTACTTCCCATCATCATGGGGCCACTATGATGTATGTAAAACAGAAATCTATTCTGAAGAAGGAAAGAAATGGGACTACATGGCCTGTCAACCGGAGTCTACTGAAGAGATGAGCAGATACCAGAAAGTGAAGCTAGACCCTTCCGATATTACCTGCGGTGACCCACCGGAGACTTATTGTGCATTGGTAAGTGGCAACAACTTTTACAATACCATCCGATTTTCCTTTTCATCTTTTATAATGGTGTGTTGGTCTTAATAGGTTTGCTTAAGACCCATTGTCTTTATTTTCATTGGAGTATGTGGAAATAAAATGCTTTTAATTTTTGTTCCACTGCAATAACCAGAGGGGCTACTTAGTGGAAACAGCAGTGAGCAATGTTGTAATGGACAGTGTAATGCTTTATGATACTGATTAAAACTGAAGTCATAGTGATATATGTGTGTATAACCTTGTGTGTACTTCCGTGCATCACTGTGTGTGTGGGTGTGTATGGGTTTGTATGTGTGTGTACACACACACACACACACACACACAAATATGTATATATATATATATATATATATATATATATATATATATATATATTTATTTATATACAGATAATGTGTGTGCACATACATGCACACATATATGTGTATATATATATATATATATATATATATATATATATATATATATTATGTGTGTGTGTATGTATGTATATATATATATATATATATATATATATATGTGTGTGTGTGTGTGAGTGCTTGTTTGTATGCATGTAAACAAATATACACACACGTATATACACATACTCACATATAGAAATGCACACACACACTTGTAAGAATAGATGACAGTGATCCATAACTTTTAGATATGATGCTTACATTTAATAGGTATTTATTGAAATGTATTGCTTACTTTCTGAAGCAAAGAGTAGTAACAAACCTTTGAAGGTGGATAGAACCTCCTTACCTTATGCAATATAAGATTATACATTTTTCTATACAAAACATTATTTGGTTTTGTATTTTATTTTCATAGTAAGGATAATCCACAGAACTTTTTCTTGGAGGTGAAAGTTCTTACCATAATGTCATGAAATGTGAAACACAAAATGTCTGACTACCTAAATTATTTTATAGGCTACTATAATTCCATAAGAAATGCATCAGTATGAGTCTCTTGCTTTTTAGAAGAACCACTTGGCAAGTAAGGCTTGCAAGTGAAGCATTTTAAACTGAAAATTAACATATGTGATGCTGTAGTACTAAAGCCATAATAACATGAGTTTGTATGTATGGTTATAAACAACTGAGTCGACAGCGAAACTAACAAAAACAACTTCCCATCACTTGTAATTTAAATATGAGGAGTATAAACAAATAAAAATTAAACTAACTGCAAAAATGCTAATATTTCAGAAAGTGAGCAATACACTTTAATTGATTCAATTTTACAAAGTAGTGTTCTGTTTTTTAAAAAAAAGTGTTTAACAATATATGTTTGTGCACTGTTTGTACATCTTTTATATACATGTTTTGAATGCTGTATATTGGAAGAAATCACTTTGCCTAAGAATGAATTCTGAAAATTATAACCTTCTAGCATGGATCAGTTTCTTCTGACTAACCCACTGGCAGCCTTAGTTTGAGTGGTAAAATCTGGAATTCATCTGGATTAGCTATAGCAGAGTGGCTGGTGTACTTCTGTTATGCAATGTCTAGTGCTCTGGCAAGACAGGCTTATGGAAGAAATGGGTACTAGACTAAGAAAAAACTTAATATAATGCCATGCAGTGAATGGATTGTATTGACCTGGAAGTGTGAGGGGCACCAAACAGCATATATGGCATTCCACTATATAAAACACTGTCACTGCTTAGGTTGAGGATAATGACATTCCAGTCTTGCTACCCATCTAGTGGCAGCTGGGAGGTTACCAGTTATTTGGTCTTGGACTCTGCATTTATCATGGGGTGGTGCAAAGCAAATGAGGCTGGGGCACATTTTTGCAAGGGACTATAATGACTATGGGGGGTGGGGGTTACAGATTAAGAAGAACTATCATAGTAGTGTTACTTTGATTAAGACTATGACATCTAGCTCAGAGCTGGACTGATAGGCGCGTATACAATGCAGCCGGACTGATAGATATATATACTATGGAGCTGGACTGATAGGCATGTATACTATGCAGCTGGACTGATAGATGTGTGTACAATGCAGCTGGACTGATAGGCATGTATACTATGCAGCCAGACTGATAGGCATGTATATGATGCACTGGACTGATAGATGTGTACAATGCAGCCAGACTGATAGGTGTGTATACTCTGCAGCTAGGCTGATAGGCATGTATACAATGCAGCTGGACTGATAGGTGTGTATACTATGCAGCTGGACTGATAGACATGTATACTATTTAGCTGGATTGACAGATGTATATACAATGTAGCTGGACTGATAGATGTGTGAACAATGCAGCCGGACTGATAGGCATGTATAACATGCAGCCAGACCGATAGGCGTGTATACAATGCAGCTGGACTGATAGATGTGTATACAATGCAGCCAGATTGATAGGCATGTATTCTATGCGGCTGGACTGAAAGATGTGTATACAATGCAGCCGGACTGATAGGCATGTATACTATGCAGCTGGACCGATAAGCGTGTATATGATGCACTGGACTGATAGATGTGTATACAATGCAGCCGGATTGATAGGCATGTATATGATGCATCTGGACTGATTGCATGTATACGATACTTAAGAACCTGCTGAAGTACTGCTCTTCTTACTGTGTAACTAAATATTCCTTTGTACTGAACACACTAGTTAGCAATTACAGATTAAACCAACTCATGCAAGTCAGATGTCACCACTTGGAATCATAAAATTTCCTTTCAATGTACGTTGATGGTTATCAGTAGTGTAGCTTTGTGCTCTTGTTCTATAATGCAGGGTTTTGGTCAGTGTTTCCCGCACTTGATAACAGATTAGTCTGATGAAAAAGCTTCTATACATCATTGTATCAGAAAGTATATAATAAAATGTATTGATATTTCTACTCTGTATTGTTAGCAGATGTTTCTGTAAAGCATGAATTTGGGATGAGTCTCTCTGTATCTCTATGGTACTCTTCCACACCACATTTGCAGTGCATTGCCACAAATCTGCTATGGTTATGCTACATTACTTCCTGACAGCTTTGAAGCTAAACAACATGACATGTGGAAACTGGTTCTGACTAGATGGAGTGGGAAATGCACCATTACAATAGAAGATACTTTGTATTGCAACTTCATATTGGAGGGCAGTATCAGTAAGTGAGATGAGGGGAACTGACCTGCAGTCTAAGTGGACAATGCCATCCTACTACAGGTTTACATTTATATCTTTGATACTGTCTATGAAATATACCTTAAATGGTACTCTGATGATATCTGTTTGGAAGGAACATATATGCAGTTTGTAAAAAAGTATGAACAGTATGCGTTATTATGTACCAACATGTCATGATAATTACTTCTGTAATTATATAAAAAAAAAAATAACCTGAATTTGGCAACCATGCCATTTAATAAAAATTTGGAATCAGTTTTCAGTGTTTATATATTGAAGGCACTACCTGTGAAGGTTAACACAATTGTTTTTTTACAGTTATGTTCCCCAGGTTGTGATATTTTCATATGGGATTAGATTTTGAGAGATCCTTGCACAATAACAATAAAAAACTTGTTGAAGAAGAAGCAGAAGGCAGAGTACCATAAATCACAAAATACGGGTTACAAATTTTTAAAATCTGTGAAGTTGTGAATGAAGGCGTAGCCAGTGCATTGGAAGATTGTGACTTTGGTGGTTCACATTAAATTTCGATATTCATAGCACATTTCCATATTAACAGTCTTACACTTCAGGAAGTAGAGCCAGGTAGCGTGCCAAAAATATGAAATATGATACTTGAAAAAATGACGAAATTGGAAACATCTTACTGAATTAAAAAAAGACTCACTACTTTGGCTCTTATAAAATGCATTCTAGACTACAAAGTACAGTAATGGAGACTTTATTTGCAAAGATGGGGCTGCACTGACTCAGAAATGATTAATAGAATTGTGGCACAGTCTGCACCATTAGACATGCATTCTTGAAGAAGGTAAGCAGAAATGTGGTGCACACTTATAAGTAATCCAAGGGCATTTCTGAATTTCAAATAATTTTCAGCTTAAAAATATGTATCTTTACACAACTTAAGTTACAAGATAGAGATCTTGGGAAGGTACAAAGAAGTATGAGTTGTGAATAACTGAAAAAACAAATTCCAGAAATGCAGCAGTGTTAGAATTAGTTAAACAACTCTGCAATGCATACTGGACAATTATAGGTCAAATAGTATGCTCACTTTACTTAGTAAATATCATTAATGGATGTTTGTACCTATATTTTGTGTGTGTATATATATATATATATATATATATATATATATTTTTTTTATTTTATTTATTTTACATTTGTTGACCGGGCTAGTCTAGCTGGACAAATATCCGTTTTCAGTAGAGGCCCGGGGAGAAAAGCTCCAGTTACAAGAAGTAAACAATCATTAACAATAAAAAATATTAAGCATAATACAATAAGTACAAAGGTGGACTTATGTATGAATTAACGGAAACAAAAGAAAAAGCAGAACAACAATTTTTCAGAAAATAGTTGGTTAATAATAAAATTACAAGGTAAGCAACATTCTGCAGTTAGATACAAAAAAAATTCAAGATGTGATAACATGGTGGAGGGAAGAAGAGAAAAAAAAAATGTTAGAGACAATCTCAAAGATAAAACTGCCAACAGTTAAAATAAGTTGTTTAGAGGGACAGTTGGGAAAAGGGGGGAAGTTGGGAGTAGTGGAGAAATAATTTCAGTCAGGATTAGCACAAGGACACAGCCATTGAGTTTTAAGATGTTCTTTGATATGTCTTTTGAAAAGGGATGTAGAGTCTAGGTTTGTTATTTCATGAGGTAGTTGATTCCAGATTTTCCCGACAGAATTTGAAAATAATGAGTCCCCAGCTTTATTCTTTGATTTGGTTAAGGCTACAAGGAGTTTATTAGCCGAGCGTAGTGTGGCTAGGTTTTTATAAGGTGAAATCAGTTTTGTAAGGCTAGGGGTAGCATCAGGATAGTAAAGGGTCTTATGAATGATAATTAATTGTTGATAGAGTAAGTGGTTGTTGAGTTCTAACCAATCTAGTTGCTTGAGGTTAAGACAATGGTGGGTTCTAAAAGGGGTAGCAGTAATGAATCTAGTAATACTATTGTAACAGGTAGAAAGTTTGGTGATGTTATTTTTAGACAAGTTTGTATATATAGCAGAGGCATAGAAAAGGGTGGAGATCAGGTGGGTCTGGGCCACTGTTTTTCTAGCAGTTGGGGTAAGAAAGGGTTTAATTCTGTAGAGAGTACCGATTTTTTTGTTAACTGATTTAATGGTGTTGTTAATGTGGTCATCAAAATTAAGATGGTTGTCAATAGTTACACCTAATAGGCGAGTGGTCATATCTGGACTAATACAGGTAGCATTGTTAGAGGAGATAGTGAAGAAAGGTGTTGGTGATTTGTGTGTAGGGGTAAAGAGAAGAAGTTTTGTTTTTTTGGGATTAAGAAGGAGGAGTGTTCCATAAACCATTTTTCTACATTATGGAAGACTGTTTGGGTGAGGACTGGAGGGAGGAAACGTTATTAGCAGCACAGATTAGAGTTGAGTCATCAGCATATTGAATGCAGATGGCTTGGGGTATATTCAAATGAAGGTCATTGATAAATAAAGAAAAAAGAAGGGACCTAGGATTGAGCCTTGTGGAACCCCAATGTTTACTGGGAGTAAGGAGGATAGGTTGTTGTCCCATAGCACTGCTTGTTGCCTATTTTGGAGGTAACTCCTGAACCATTGAAGAGTTTGTGAGCCAAGTGAATAGAGATTTAGTTTGTCAAGAAGTATATTATGGTTAACCATGTCAAAGGCCTTTGACAGGTCTAGGAATAGTGCTGATGAGAAAAGATTGTTGTTCCTATTATTATTTATGGCATCAGAGAAGGAAAGGAGGGCAGTTGTAGTACTGTGGGAAGGTCTAAAACCATGTTGACTATTGGCTAGAAGTTTGTTTTGTAGAAGGTAGTTAAGAATTTGTTTATGTATGCATCTTTCCATAATCTTTGCTAATGGGGAGAGTAAGGCAATAGGGCGAAAGTTTGAGAGCTCAATAGAGGAGCCCCCTTTATGTAGAGGTATTATATGAGATATTTTCCATAAGGTGGGGATTTTTCCTTCAGAGATAGTCCTATTAATAAGAATGGATATGGGGTAGTGTATAGCTTTTGCAGCGATTTGTAGGTATTCTGATGGGAGTTGGTCAGCGGATGGGGTGCAAGGTTTAAGTTTCTTGAGAAGCTTATAAATAAGGGATGTAGGAACTGGTTAAATGTGAAAGGCATTAGATGAAGTGTTAGAGGTATTAGGTAAGGAGGTAGTAGAAGAGGGTAATGAATTAGCTAGGGTTTGAATGGCTTCTGTAAAATACTTGTTAAAGGCATCTGGGATCAGGGTGGAGTTGTTGAGGTTAAAGCCTGAAGGGGTAGGAGTAGTTGAATGTCCTGGTTTAAGAAGTTTGTTAATACCTGTCCAGAATTTTTGGGGGGATTGTTGACTAGTTTGTTGAAGGTGAAGATAATATTCCTTTTTATCTGAAAGAGTATCTTTCTTAGTATATCTTTATATATATATATATTTGATAGTTTTTTCCAGGAAACTCCAACTAGGACAGAGCCTATTTTCAGCAGAGGCCTGGGGAGAAACCCTCCAGATGCAGGTCTTTGGGATGTGGGAGGAAACTAGAGTAACACAAGGAAACCCACATGAATGCAGGGAAGACATGCAGACTCCATACAGAAAGCACCCTAGCCAAGAATCAAACCAGAAAACCTCTTGCTGTGAGGCAACAACTTTAACCATTGCACCACTGCACCACCCATATCTATCTATATATATATATGCTATATATGTGTGTGTGTGTGTGTGTGTGTGTGTGTGTGTGTGCGTGTGTGTGTATATATATATATATATATATATATATATATATATATATATATATAACATACCACATATATATATATATATATATATATATATATATATATATATATATATATATATATATATATATATATATATATATATATATATATGTATATGAAATAAATATACAAATATATATAATATACTTTTTCTACGGAACTTTCACTGCCATCTGCTGAAAAGAGGTCATGCCCAGTTAGTGTATCCTAATAAATAAATACAAATAACTAACTAAATAGACAACAACAAAATATACATATGTATATATTTATATATACATATATGTGTACAATATATATACACATATATGCATATATACGTATATATGGATCTACTACTTTTGATCGACAGCACATTTGATCGAAACTCATTTGATTGACAGCACATTTGATCGAAAACCAGTATTCATGGCAATTAACAGGGATTTGTCCCCCTCCTCAAAATTGTGTGACCCTGGAGTTGATATATAAATGTAAGGCGGGTGTGGGGGGCGAAGCCCCCCCCCACCTATTGTCTTTTAAAATATATACATTTTCTTTTATTTTTTTCTTTTAAAGGAAATTAGGTGGGGGGCTTCACCCCCCACACTCCCCACTCCCCCTACCTTTAGATATCAACTCCAGGGTTGCACAAATTTGGGGAGGGGGACAAATCCCTGTTAATTGCCATGAATACTGGTTTTCGATCAAATGTGCTGTAGATCAAATGAGTTTCGATCAAATGTGCTGTTGATCAAAAGTAGTAGATCCGTATATATATATATATATATATATATACACACACATACATACACACACACGCACACACACACACATATATATATATATATATATATATATATATATATATTTTTATATATATATATATATATATATATATATACATGTAAATAAACTAAAATTTGACATTCACATATCCATGACTATAAAAAAAGTCCACAAAAAACTAGGAGCGTTATACAGAAATAAGCAATTTCTCACCAAAGCAGCAAAGATTTCAATAGTAAATTCCCACCTTATCTCCACCCTACTTTATGCCTCTCCAATATATACAAACCTAAGGCAATGTGATCTAAACAAGCTAGAGACCTGCTACAACAAAATCGCCAAATTCACCACAGGGGCATCCTACCGTAGTCACCACTGTCTCTCACTTGCTGAACTAGGCTGGCTTGAACTCCCTCACCTCCTTCAGTGGTACCAACTCTCACTCGCCCACAAACTAGTAAACCATCCACTAAATGTCCCATCCCTCCAGAATCTACTCCAACCCTATCGCACCACCAGACCACTAAGATCCAGCAGCAAAAATCACTTGCAGATCACTAAGGCCAATAACTCTGCTGGTGAAGCACTATTCTCTTGTGCCATAGTCAAATTATGGAACTCACTCCCACCCACAATTACCTCCATACCATCATGCACCCACTTCAAAACTTTAATAAAAGCGCAACTAAAAACATGCTGGCTATGCCCTTGCAACTCCCACTCTAATATCATCCACCCCATCCAACCACTACCTTTCTTTCCACTCCACTAACTACCTTGATTATAGCAAGCTCAGATGCTCATAAGCCAGTACTTATTATACAGCACAAACTGCTTCTTCTTATAACATTTGTTAATGTCTGGTATGCACTTCACAGATAAAGATTCTAGTTGTCTACTGATGTACTATGTTCTTCATCTGGAAATATGTTGTAAGTAATTGCTATGTAAATTGTTATTCACTATGTAATCCAATGTATATACTGTCTGTTTATTTTAACTGTGGAGCTTTTCTCCCCGGGCCTCCGCTGAAAATGGACCTACGTCCAGTCGGACACTCCCAGTCAACAAATTTAAATAAATAAATAAATACAAATAATATATGTACACATTGTATATATCTATACATATGTGTATATGCAATAAATATATACAGAAATCATAACATTTGTAAGTGTTTTTTATGTGACAGTGACTCCATAATGTCTCTGTCGCAAACTTTAAAAAAAAAAAACACTAAGAGTTTTATGTAGTGCAGGGTTATAAATACTTTTCTTTCTTAAAGTGTTAGTTTTACTTAAACCTGGAGCAGTTACATCAAAAATATACTTGAGATTCAGCTTCCATAAGAATAACATTGATTAAATGTACATTGATTAAATTTGCTCACTGAGTGGGTATAAATAAAAACCCTCTCTTAGGAAAACTCAGATGGCTATCAGAAAAAGAAATGTTAGAATAATTAAAAATAGGTCAATATTAATCTCCTCCACACAATCGATTAACTTCATTTTCTACCTCCAATCCATCCTTGCCCTGTTCCCTGTCATTTTGTGGCTGTGCTGTTCCCTCTTCCATTTCCTTTCACCATTGCTAAAAAAATCATTATTAGTGGATTGATCTGAAACCACATTATTCGGAGAAACATTTATCACTGGTGCATTAATCACTGAATGTTGTTATTGATGCTGGCATTTAGAACTGTTTTGTTAGAATTGGCATTCAGCATGGGAAAATCATCCAAGGAAGAAACTGAATTAATTATGTTGACCATATTAGGAATAGTGTAACTGTTGGAATTGGCATTATGAGCACCTCTTTAATGTTGAGAACATAAGCTTGTTTCAACTTATATTGTTTTAAATCACTACATAACCTCTTGTTCTTCCTTGTAATTAAAGTAGCTACATGCCTCGTCATATTGGCAGAAATTCCATCCAGCAAAAACCTAAGGGTGTCAAATGAAGGGTGCTCCAGAATGGTGGAATTTAATGATCTAATTTCTGTGTTTAAAATCTCAAGCTTAACTCAATTGTGATCAACAAGTACTTTAAGGGCTTTAATGCCAGCATCATTGTAAATCTGACACAAAGCATTGAATACAGTACTTTCTTTATCTATTCCATTTGGGAACTTATAACAATGCGACCCGAAAGGAACAGCTTCATTCTTGATATAACATATGAGATAAAAAATGCCATATTTAACATTTTTGTAAGTCAACAAAAGTTTTTCCAGTTTGTAAATAAGAGAATTACAATTATTCAAGGTATTGTCAGTAGAATAGACTATTGAAATATTCCCAAACTGACTATCAGGGCTGACACCATTGATATCCAAAAACAGATTGCTAGTATTATTAGATAAGGCCTGTTCCAAAAAATCTGTGTCTACAAAATATGATGCCACCAAAGTCATGTCCAAATCACTAATCTTCTTCTCATTACAGTTAAAATCATCCTTGATTTTGGGCAAGGAACTTCCAAAATTCTGTAATAAATCTTACTCCTTCACTACTGTGTCATCAAGTAACTGGAAGGTAGACAAAATCTCAGGAGGTAAACTGTATGTGGATAAATCCAGAATACACTGGCTATCACCACCAGTTGCAGCCTGTTAATGTTCATCCTTACAGAAACATGAGTTATACAAAGTTATACTGTTGTAGGAGGTTTATAAAAAGTTTAAGCTGACAGATGATTTTTTTGTTTGGATTATTACAACAGGATTGTATGACTGTTCAATAATTTAATTTTATGTTGGTAGAGCATCTCTTTTTGATTAGACTTCTTGGTATACCAAAGATACATAAGGACCAGTTAGATCTTTCATTTAGGCATATAGTTTCTTCAAATTAGACAAAAACAGAAAATATTTCATAATTTATTGATGCTGTGTTTAATCCAATTGGTCAGAAGACCAAATTCTACTTGAAAGATATTTGGTTGTTTCTAAAGAACTTTTTATGTATAAAGTTTCTCAGGCTGATAATTTTTTGTTGATCTTGGACAGAAAATTGCTGTATAACAGCATTCCTCATACATAATGGCTCGATTTAACTAGATGGTTTCCTCACTAGATATAACCTTATAGATAATCGAGTCAACACTGTTTGTGATTTAATTGAACTGCTACTAGATAATAATATTTTTATGTTTAAAGGTAAGATCTACCACCAACAAGAAGGTGTTGCACTGGGCTCTAAGATAGCCCCTATCTATGCCAGTATTGTTCTTAGTACCTGGGAAGTGGAAGTCCTGACTAAGTTAAATGGTTTTGAATAAACAAGACTTTATAAGCAATATATTTATGATATATTTTTCATTTGTGAGGGCACCAAAGTTGAACTTTATACTTTTTTGTCTTAATTTATGCATAGCATAACATTTTTAAGATTTTCTATTTCTGGTATGGTCACTAATGTTCAATACTTGGATGTTTGACCTTTTTCTGGATAAGAAAAATTTAAATTTTGAGTCTAACGTTTTTGTAAAAAAAAACATTTATTTTATAAATGTTTAGATTTTATGAATCAACACCCCTTTTTTATAAAAGCAAAAGTTGTTAAGGTCTAGTTCATTTGTTTGGCTGTCTGGCTGCAGTTTCCATTCTTTTTGTGCGTTTTCCAGTTTATCCAGTTCATTTATTTCTCTAGAAATATTAATGATGATAGCGTGTTTTTGAATGAAAGGTTGTATTTAAAAAAGTTGTTCTTAAATAGAAATTATCCAGAAGTTTTGGTGGACAAGCACAGCTTGAGATTATTAAGCTTGGACATACCAAGTATTTTCCTACAGTCTGAACATAATAATATGAGACTTAACTTTCTTTACCCATTAGTCAGGAAATGTTCATTATTAAAAATGTTTTATCAAAAA